>NW_017732913.1:73889-75012 GCF_001890085.2 Hipposideros armiger
TTTTTAACTTAATGAAATAGCACATGATAGAAAATAACATAACTGTAATTTGTAATAGCAACATGGAGGAAGCCCATGGTCTAATCATAATTTATTCAGGGTATGTACCTTCATAATAAAAAGACTATAAATAATGATATTTATAAATCTTACTTTGAACACTGATCTTTTAATAAATGTTTGTCAAATTTAATATAAAACTTTGCGATTAGGATCTATTTTATTTTAGACTATAGGGCAACAAAATGCAGATTGCTTTCAGTTCAGTAGAAATGCAATAATTCCAAAATATAAGCAGCTCTCTTTTCCCTCTAGGGTATAATTAAAACCATTATTAATTCTGATTCATTAAACAGCTGGGAATTTGGGAACAATAATTAGATTTATTTGCAGGAATTGATTGAAGAATATATAATCTAAAGAAAAACAATATACAGTAGTCCCTCCCCCCTTATCTGGAGGCAGTACATTCTAAGACCCCCCAGTGGATGCCTGAAACTGCGGTAGTACTGAATCCTATACATACTATGCTCTATTCTACACATACGTACCTATGATGAAGTCTAATTTATAAATTAGGCAAGTTCACAGATAGAAGATTCGTCCTTACCATATATCTTAGCAACCTCAGCATATAATTTGTTTTCTTTCCTTACTAAGTTGAGAATTTTCACCTTTTCACAAGAGGAAGCACTTTTGACAGCTTCTCTTTGGCATATCCAAATTGCCAGCACCACTTCTCTTGTGCTTCAGGCCATTATGAAGTAAAATATGGGTTGCTTGAACACAAGCACTCTGATACCACAACAGTCAATTTGATAACTTAGATGGTTTTTAAGTGACTATGGGGCAGGTAGTGTATATAGCATGGATACACTGAACAAAGGGATGATTTATTCCTGGGTGGGGTAGATTGGTGTATGGCAAGATTTCATCATGCCGCTCAGAATGGCACACAACTTAAAAATTATGAATAGTTTATTTCTGGAGTTTTCCATTCAATATTTTCTGTCTGTGACTGACTACAGATAGCAAAGCATGGAAAGCAAAACCACAGATGTGGGGGGGACTACTGTCAGTTTTTGAGAATTCACACTTTTACTGAGTTTATTCCTTTTATATG
>NW_017732913.1:76135-77305 GCF_001890085.2 Hipposideros armiger
GAATAAACTGAATGTTACAGACAGGAAAATAATAACAAACTGATGTAAAGTTGGATGGTATGAGAGGGAATCTGCATTTGTACCAACACTATATCATGATTGTCTTACCATTGGAAGGTCTGGAACTGCCCCAGAGAAGGTTGTGTGTATAACATAATGTCATGGACTTGCAGGGTTCCACCCAGTTTTAGCTTTTAATGTGATGATTAGTAACATTCACACTGGCTACGAGATGGCAGAAGGTTATACTTCTTCATTGGAGTTTTAAACTTAAAACAAAAACATGCATTTTGGAAATAATGTCTTATACAACTGAAAAATGTATTCAAGGAGAAATAAAGGGTCGATGCTAGGTATGGATAACAGGGAGTTTATTCCTAATATCCTAAAGAATTAAAAAGTGCTGGTACTGTGAAAGAATGCGATTTTAATGCCTCGCTATGCTGATATGTTTATAATTGTCATGTCCGTAGCTGGCTCTGATACCTACCCCTGTAGACACCAGTACAACATGCTGTTGTACATAATATCTCATTGGCCTGAATGATTGGAAAGCTCATTGAGGTACCTGTTGTAGAACATTATATTTTAATGATGAACCCAAATATGAAGGTTTGTTCAGTAAAGACGTATGCTAAGGTGATTTAGAGTGACTGGCTGAGACACTTCAGGGAAGCAGGCTCCCCAAATGATCTGAGCAAGACTGCTGTGTTTTACAGATTTGAACCCTTGGGCAAGTGTAACTAGAATCAGGGGGAGGCTGGCAGCAAGGCTCAGTTGGCTGGCAAAAAATTCCAAAACCTGCAGAGTAAGCTTCACATAGGAGAGCCCTGAGCCAGCTCAAACACTAGATAGCTGAGTAGACTTCATTGCCGGCTTTAAACTACCAGACTGGTCCTTGGCAGGAACCTCTGGTGATGTGCTCTCCTTTCCCTTTGTTTTGTATGAATTTTTCTCACAATTTCATTGGATGTGCCACATCAAAAATCTAGCTTGCTCATTTGGAACCGTATTGGAAATGCTTGTTTTATAATCACTTGACTAGTCTAGAATCATTGTTTTTCTCACCTTTCTGGCCATCGAGTTTATGTAGCACCACATATTTTTTTCCTGTGTTATCTACAAACAAGATCTTGACTGTTTTTGTGGGCAAATAGAAACCATTAAGGA
>NW_017732913.1:79035-92034 GCF_001890085.2 Hipposideros armiger
ACCCATTATTGTATAGACTTTGAATAACATTTGTGATGCAAATAATTGAAATGTTGGAATCATTATAGTCATAAAAGCCAAGTGGAATCAATTTAAATACATTGTTTCCTTTATAAAATCCACTGGAATTTTTTTCTGTGATTTAGAGTAGATACTGCTAAATTATCATATGAAACTTATAATCTCTTATTCATTTTACCAACCAAATTTGAATGTGTGATATTGAGGACATTGTCCATTTCTAAAACTATGTGAATTTAAAGTACCCATAATTACAAATCTAGAGGTATGTAAAACTCACATGTCTTCCTTATGATAATATTTTCCTTGAATAACAATATTATTCATGAATGCTTATTATAGTACTTATTAACATTTCATTTTTAAATAACTATCATGAAACAAATTCACTTCTGTTGAACTTTTAATAGGAGAAACATTGGTAAGTGATTTCCATTTTCTCTGTCATGTGAGAACTTTCCCTTTATAAACATGTAATTTAAAATATGACTTTTACTCAGCTTCCACCCAACTGTTACTGTAGGAGTAATATTGAATAATAGAAGCAAAATTGAAATCCAGTACTTTGGAAATGTGGTTAGATGCGCCATTAGCAAATAAGATAAGAATAAGAAAGGTCACCACTGAAAGGATAGCATTTTTAAGCCTGGTACACAGTGTGGTGCTTTATATAGGTTATTTCTAATTCTTGTGAAAATTTGGGAAGTATCTCTATCCTAATATATGTAAGAATCTGAGGCTTAAAGAAGATGAGCTGGCTAATCCAGAATCATGCAGCTATTAAGTGCTAGAGCTGGGACTCTGGAAAACATTCCAAACAGTAACCATGTTTTTATAGTCAGAAAATGATATGATAATAGTAGCAAAATGCTAGTAGCTCTCAGAAAACAGCTTTTAAAGAATAACAATCATGATAGCCTTCGAGGAAGAAAAGATCACATGCTGTTATCAGTAAGTAGACCTTATTTCCCAGAGGTAGGGGTGTTGGAAGAAGGCATTGCATCATTATTATTTTAACGTTAAATGATTTGAATTTCATTTGTCATGATATCCTATACACAGCTAGGAGGAGTAAGCTTTAGAACTACTTTGTTTGTTGTTGATAAAGTTCTTTTGTTTCTTATCAAACTCTCATTACGGTGGGTCACATTACTCAGACCCCAGTCTCTGGCAAAATGTAAACCATGTTGTAATGATATTTAGTAATAATTGCACCTGCTGGATTCTATCACAGGGGGCAAGAGGAAGAAGTATTCATGAATCACTTTGACCATCTCATTATGTATAAAGATAAATACCAAATTTAAAACCAAGAAACCTTGTGTTGCAGTTTCTGAAAAATGCAAAGCTATTTTAAGGGTGTGTTTACAGTGGTTTAAAATTACTTACCAGGAATAATATGAACCTAACTCTATAAAAAGGAAACTTAGATATAAACAGGACATTTTCACAGAATTTCTCATGGTAGTGAACCATCTGTCATTTAGGATTCTATGTAATGTAAGATTGTCAAGTAAGTAAACTCAAGACCATTCTTCTATTTGTTGAAACTGCAAAAAAATTTATATGAAGTACACTAGAACTATATGCACATTACAGTTGAGTTACTTTTGTGGGGGAGGAAATTTTTTTCTTTTTTTTTTTACCCCTTTAGATTCTTTCAATTGGTCTAATAATTAAATCAACATGAAACAGATTAACAAGAGAAAATAACCAGATTTAATTACATACAGCCACACCAGAATCCCACATACATTAGCGAGTCAGAGACCCGCTGCATGAGAGGTTCAGAGATGGAATGGTAAAATAAGGTGTATGTGACATCCTGAGCCAAGGAATGAGGTGATAGCCCTGAAGCTTCAGGGGAGGTGAGGGTAATTTGTAGAATGATAAGAAGAACAGATATTCAGTAATTAGATGTTTGTCATGCTATACAGATAGGCCTTAAAAAGTTATTTCTGGTAATAGCTCTCATTGTGGGCAAGGCCCTCAATTTAGATTCTTCTAGGTAGGTAAGGGAGGGGCAGAAGTTTCTCCTGAGCCCTCAGGGTTTCTGTTGCCTTCACTCAGAATAATCCACATGGCAAAACAGCGCATCTTGGGGAGGTCTATTCTGAACACACTCACTTTGGTTAAATATAGAATAGGTATCTAATATATGTGTCTAACTTTTTGTGTCTAACATTTTGCAGTAGAAAAATTGAAGAACCACCAACTTTGTAGTATTTGTAAAGTTTTATTACATGAAAAAACTACAACTTTTCTAGTTGAAAGTAAAAGAGGTCTATGCTTTTTATCTTTAAGAAACGGTTTGAAGATACTGATTTATTTAATTTCTTTTCTTCGTTTTATTTTCTTGTGGAGGAGATAAAAGGTTGGTTCAATTTAATGAAAAATAAAAGGCTCTGTCTATTCGTTTGTGTATCTAGTGCCCAGATCAGGCAGAAATGATCTTTTAAGAAATCTGAGTTCACTACTGCTGAAAGTAAGACAAAAGTGATCTTCAGAATTGGTATAAAGAGTTGTGTTGATAGACTGATATTCTATTAAAGAATCTTGGTAGGTAGGGCAGAGCGTTGGAATGGGACAGGAAGGAAGAGTGTTTGTGTTAGAGTATTTAAACTATGATACTTTAAATGGTAGTTTTACAATGTGTGTGGTTACCCATGTTATTCTTTGTTTTTATATAACTACAAGTTCTGTAGTTATATTGCCATTCCTGAATTAATTACCAGGAAAAATGAATTTGCATGGTATATATTTTTTCTTTTGTCATAATTTGTCATGTTCTTTTGTTCTTTTTAGTTGGTTGGCTGTTTTTGATTTAGTTTTAGGTTTTGGAGATAAGACATGAAAAATTACAGTCTGTAAAAAAAAAGGCAAATCCAAGTTCGCATGTAATAGCATAGAATGATGCTATGTTTTTTATTTAAGGAATTAACTGTTAATTTATTTAAGGAATTAACCGTTAACAAGTTTGTGTCATTTAATTTTCACAAATACACATTAAGTGATATAAAATCCCATTTGCATATAAGGAAAGGGAAGCTCTAATAGGTTATGACTGTTAATAATAACTCATTTTTAATATGCCCTTTTGTGCGTCAGAGTCTGAGCTCACTTATGTAAATCTATTATCAATCCCATGCACTGTCTTTCACTGTCCAAACACCATTGACCTCTATTTTGCTTTTCTCTTTTTCAGTGTTTATTTTACTAGTTACTGTGCTAGGGCCTTTCAGAGGTTATAATGCAGGTGTTTGTTGTTGTTTATTTGTTTAATTTTTGTTCTGTCCTGTCTTGAAATGAGAATTTTTCCCTAAAAGAATGAGCCAGATAATTTGGGAAACAGCCTATGTTCATGAGTTTGCATCTGGATTCAGAGGAAAGAAATAGTTTTAAAAAAATGCTTCTGTTTCTGGATGATCTATCAGAACATGCTACTTAGGGGAAAGTTTTCCTCCTCAGTGAAAGGAGAAGAGATTGTTTTGTGTTTGGCTTTTTGTTTTTGTTTTAGATTACGTCTTTTAGAATCTAGAATCCCTACCTTCCCTCCTCCTTTACTATTCAAAGTCTAATAAAGATTTCTTCCTTTAACTTCCTCTAATTTTAAGGGAGAGTAATAACTAAACTCCAGGTGTACTTTATCAACGTACTCTAAACATTTACATTGGATAGGTTTTTAAAGTCAGATACTCCACATTCCCATAAAAGGCTAACCATTTCTTGCCTTCCCTACACAAGGACCTGTTTTTTTCCCCTCCTGTTTTGCCTAAACAAAAACAACCATGACAACAATGAAAATCCTACTACAAACCTTAAACATTGGAAAACTCACAGTATGTAAATCCTTAGTCACAGCTAAAAGTCGTTGCTCTCCACCAAGTCTTTCCAATAAGCTGGAGGCTCACTTATGCATTTACATAAAAATTATTCAGTTTCTTCAATTTCCATATACATCTTTAGTCTTTACAGATGTTCTCAGGTTATTTTCAAGTCAAAATCACAATAGACTGTATCCTTACTGAAGTTTCTTTTGAATTTTCTATTCTCCATACCTTTTCATCCACTTATTATAATTGACCCCAAACTCATGTCGGCATCACAGAGTTGATAGAGCTTTGGGGAATGGAAGAAAAAGGGGGTTAAAAAAGACAAAGCAGAGTTGTTTCAAAAAATATTTCACACAAGAGGGACAAATTCTCTATGTGGATAAAAAGGAACACACACGTAAGGTCAACATTGTATTATATAATTAAAAAGTTGTTTTATTGGACAGGGTAACATAAATTATTTATTACAAAAAATATAATTTCCATTGCTGAATACCTATATGAATAGTGAAATAATTTGTATGTGCCTGGTATTTTCTTGAAAGGTTTGGGTTCCTTACTATCTAAACTTTACTTTTATCCTTGCACACCTTGTTATTATTGTAGTGGGGGAGGGAGAGAGTATGGGAAGAGGCCAGCATGTGTAAAGATAGATGACTGAAAATTGGCTTTAGTTGTCCATAGTAAGAGCCAGCAAAGTTGACACTGTGGGTATTTTATAATCATTTGTTTAATTAGCTGAAACTCCTAAGGGACAATTTTATGAAATGGCAAACTCCCAACTGTGTATGGCAGAATTTCATGATACAGAGACATTAAAAAAAATGGTGAATAAAACTCTACACAGTCAAAACATTTTAATACCAAAAGCAATATCTTACAGAAAAATGTGAAAATAAATTATATTGTATAAAATAGTATTCACATGAGAGAACTGAGGTAAATATTTGGAGGTGACTAAGAAAACTGTGTTTTGGCTATAGGGATCTTTTTCACACCCTCCGTTTCCCTTCTTTCTTCTTTCCTGTGGATTTTTCTATATAGCTACGTGTGTAATCAAGTTTACATTCTTCTCTTGTCTGATGTATTTTTTTTAGTCTAACGTATTTGCTTTTGAAACAACTAGAGGAAAATCTAAAGGCTATAAAATATTCCTCATTCTGCTTTGGTGCTTTCAGAGATTCGTTGCTTTTTAGCTTTAGGTAACTGGTTGATTGAAAAGGCCAGTAAGCTAGGCTTTCTTTTGCATTTGGTTACACAGGAACAAAAACAGCTGTGGACTGTGAGTCAACCTCCCATGGGAGAAAAAAACATCTGGCCAAAAAGCCATCTTCTCAGAATCTTGGTTTAAAAAAAAAAAGTAATAATTCATGGTATCATTTAGAAAATCAACATGTTATTAATGCATTGATTCCAGATGAATAAAATCCATCAATTTTGTCATAGTCCTAAAGCTAGAAGATGAATCTATATAAACTCTACTTGGAAGCAGTGTGTTTTATATGAAGCTGCATCGTTTGCAGTTTTCAATGGTTGATGACTTTAGTATAATTTTCTTGAAAACATCAGCTAATTAGAAGCTTCTAGTCATGAATGCACGTAGGCTACACAGAAGATGTAGTTTATACATTGGAGATTGGAAACAGGTGTTCCAGCATTGGTTCCATATAAGGGATGTTACAAATTCCTTTAAGTAGTAAGTTATGAGGAAACACATGTAAGAAAAGAAACAGAGCAATTTAGAATTCTTACTATCATTACCTCATTTATACAAGTATAGAGTGACTCAAATGGAAAAGGGAATAAAGAGCACCAGGAGATTAAATCTTTCAAAATGGGTGTCTAGGTGGGGACGTCATCATAGGACAGAGACAGAGATAGATTTATTTTCCATGCTATAAAATTATGTAATTTTTTTCATTCTTAGAAATTGAGTCAAGTTGATGTCATTTCTAAATTTGTATGCATAAACTTCTACAAGGTGTGATCAAGCAATTAAATTTAAAAATATTACAGTAAAAGACACATTGCCATTAATCCCCTTCAAAATACTCCCCCTCACTTTGAACACACATATCACATCATTCTTGCCACTTTCTGAAGCAGTTCTGGAAGTCCTCTTTCATGAGTGTCTTTAGTTGCACTGTCATGGCTGCCTTGATGTCCTGAATCATTTTGACTTTGGGGAAGAGCCTGAAGTCACGGGGTGCCAGATCCGGTGAATAAGGTGGATGAGGACACATTGTAATGTTTTTATTTGACAGAAATTTCCGTACCACAAGCGATGTGTGACATGGAGACTTTCCATTGTGATCGCAAAATATAGTGAATGCCGCTGCCCAGTGCCATCCAACAGAAAGGCAGGGATCTTCAAATACTGGAAGCAGCACGTTAAACCTTAGTAACAGTGTGTGACAAGTTTCATCTTGTTTGGTGCAGTCAGTTGGGTGTGAGCTAAAGTTAAGAGAAGGTGTGTTTTAAAGTGTGCTTTAATCGTAGATCACGAACAATGAATTAAAATGAAATGGGCAAATGGTTTTATCCTCCATCATGATAACACTTCCTGTCACGCATTGCTCCTGGTATGGCAGTTTCTGTCATATAAAAACATTACAGTGTGCCCTCATCTACCTTATTCACCGGACTTCTGGCTCTTCCCCAAAGTCAAAATGACCATGAAAGGTAAACATTTTGAATCTATTCAGAACATTGAGGCAGCCATGACAGCACAACTAAAGACACTCACGAAAGAGGACTTCCAAAACTGCTTCAGAAAGGGGCAAGAATGATGGGATAAGTGTGTTTGAAGCAAGGGGGAGTATTTTGGGGAAGATTAATGGCGACATGTCTTTTACTGTAATAAGTTTTTTAAAAACATTCACTGCATTGTTTGATCACACCTCATAGATATGCAAAATCCATGTAGCAGAGACAACTTGATGCCCATTAGTATCTTTCTTGTATAGCAACAGTGCCCTCATTTTTAGCTGGACTCTTGGCTACTGGGAATAAAGAGATTTTCCCTCGCAGATAACATATGTCTTAGGCAATAATATGTAAATAGAAATGGTGTGTGCAACTTCCAGGAAGTGTTCTTGAATGAAGGTGGCATTCTCCTTCGCTTTTTTGTCCTCTGACTGAGTGGTTGCTATATACTAGAGGAGCCATTATATAGTATCACAAAGTGGACACTATGTATTAGAGAAAGCAAAGATCGTGATAGAAGAGGCCTACTTTCATACTAGCCCTGGAAACCTGTTTTCTCTTGAAAGAGAAATAAAATGATCCCTTGAATTAGCCATTGTTATATTGGATTTCCTGTTACTAACAACTAAATCTCAACCTATCATAGTCTAGCGTAAGATCCAATAATGATTTCCCTGGTAGACTGTGCCTTTATCACATTCATGAGGGGCCCATGCCTCGTAAAACTGCAGAAAAAAAATGTGAAAATTAACTTGAATAATGTGAATATGGCAGGCAATATACTCAGTTTCATAGTCTTATTTTTGGTAATGAGATACACTAATTATTCTAATTCTGAAACCATGTATATTAGTTTTTTAGAACTGCTGTAACAACTCACTACATATTTTAATGGCTGCAAATAGAAATTTATTCTGTCCATAGTTCTGGATGATCACAGTCCAAAATCAAGATGTTAGCTGGACAATGATCTCTCCAAAACCTCTAGGAGAAGATCCTTCCTTGCCTCTCCAAGCTTCTGATGGCCCCAGGAGTTCCTTGGCTTGAGCCAACAACCTTTCAACCTCTGCCAGCATCCCTCACATGGTGGTCTTCCCTTTGTGTGTTTCTGTCTCTGAACACCAGTCATATTGGAGTAGGGCCTACTCTACTCCAGTATGACCTCATCTTAAGTTGATTGTATCTGCAAGGTCCTATTTTTAAGTAAGGCCACATTCACAAGTACCAGGGTTAGGACTTCAACCAAGTTCTTTTTGGAGGACACTTTTCCACCCATAACCCCAGGTATCTTAAACTTTATCCAATAAATTATAAACTAATTTTAGTAATGAGAGAATAATAGTTCTTACTTGTACATTAATAATTGTAATACTATTTCCTCATGCAAGTAGAAATTAATTGAATGGCCAAACTTCTAAAATGCTTAATTTAACACCCTATGACTATTCTGTTTCAGAAATCCTCTTGTATACAGGTAACAGAATAATTACAATATATTTTCGGAAAAATGCTGTTGATGTCACAGTTTTCTAGATCATGACAGAATGCAGTGAAGAAAGTTCAAGCTCATTCAGATGCCCATAGCAATATTCAGAGAAATGCTCATGAAGCTGTCCAAATAATTCATAATATCTGAGCCAGCTCACATGTATAGAAAGTATATGCATTTTAACAAGTTTAGTTTTTAGCAAAACACAGTGAAGATATGATAAGGATTACCAGTTTTGTTCTAGTGAAATGTCTTAGCTACTGTTGTAAAATAATTATTTATTTTAAACTGGTCCGGATTTCTGTTTTCTCTGCTTTAAGTTCTATTGATCCTTTTTTCTTTTCAATTTCTTTCTTTCACAATAGCCTATTATGGGATGTTACTTTCTTTTATTAAGGTCCTTACAGCTACTTGTAAAAGTTCCAGTCTATTTTATAGATGCTCCAATTTTACTTTAAATCCAATGTTTTGTTTTGTTTTAGCATTATACTACCAATGAAATATAGCTCCCTTAGGATGCAAACTTCTAAATGTTGTCTACTGTCTTTATTACCCATCTTCACTTAGTGCTAAAGTTCTGTGTATCATTAGGATGAATTCTAACGTGTTATCTGCTCTTCTGTGAATACAGGAATGTTTCATAAAATTTTTATGGGATATGGCTCAAACACTGGATTCCCCTTCTTTTTATTTTTAAAAAATTTATTTGTCCATTACTGTTGGCATACAATATTATATTAGTTTCAGGTGTACAAAACAACATAGTGATTAGACATTTGTATACCTCACAAAGTGATCACCCCAATAACTCAATTACCCATCTGTCTGACACTACACCGTCAACAGTTATTACAATATTACTGACTATATTTCCTATATAGTACTTTACATCTCCCTGACTTTTTTTTCAATTATAGTTGACATTCAATATTATTTTATATTAGTTTCATGAATCCCCCTTCTTTCATTGGGTAAAAGTTGACGGATCTTAACTCTTCCTATTAACCCCATTAAACATTCTTTCTGCAGCCCTTTTGGATTTTTTTTTTTACCCATATTATATAGAAAGTATATGTAGACTTTAGAAGCAGTTCTGCATCTTCTGTTTCTTGTCTCTGATTTTAATTGTCTTTAGGTTAAATTTCCAATTCTTTCTTACAAATATTATACTCATTTTATATCTAAATGCCAGCTGTGACTTCGTTTCTTACAAACAAAGAGGAAATGCAATCAACATAACCAAACACATTTAGTTTATTTCTAATTTGAGGACTGCTTAAAATATTTTCATATTTCTGTAAACATTGCTATGGGTATCATAGGTATAAATACATTACATGTAAACAGACTGCTTTTGCAAACAGATTGACTTGAAAAATAGTCACTTGAATTATATGGTACTATACAGCATATTCAGGCAGACTTTTGACATTATCTTCCTAGTTTCTCCTCTGTAGACATCAGAATCTTAACTCATAATAGGTATGTAGTGTCCTGTCCCTCTGATACAGGTCTTGATGTAAACAATAACTAAAGGGATTCTGTAACATAGAACATTGTGATGGTTAGTCCACAGTCTCTCAATAATTTTTGAGCATATGCTATGGGCTACATGCCCTCTGCTAAGCACCTTAGATTTATTATCTCCTTTTATCCTCACTACAGTTTTGAGGATTTTTTTGAAAATTTTTACATTTAACATATTGACACAGAATCTTAGAGACATTAAATAATTAAGTTTCTCGTCCTAGTTTTAAATGCTATTATTCAATTTACTATGTGCCTCTCATCAGTGAAATATAAAGAGTAGAATGGATTCTGATATCAGACTTTAGCTTCTCTTACCATCTTTGTGAGATGATAAAGTTAACTTTAGTAAATAAGGAAATAGCCCTGATCCATTTTATATCTTTTTGCCTAATTTTGTTCTGGGCCAGAGTTTCAAACTATGCAGGGAAAATGTATTGTTAATGATACATAAAATATCAACATAAAAAAATAGTTCTTTGGTATCTCTCTAGAAAGCAGTTTCTTTGCAGCATTTGACACTTAAAATAGATTCTCTATTTGAACAAGGCTGTTTCTTTTTGACAACAGCATTAAGTATCTTCCATGTTATTGAGGATGGTATTTAAGTGGAAATTTAAATATGTAAGGAAACTCTAAATTTTTTGTCAATAGACTATTTACATAATGTCATTAGTATTATGTAAATGTCTGTTAAACAAAATGGAAACAACAAAAAAATAACTTTAGATAGAACAAAATATAAATCACTCACAATCAAGCTATACTGCTATTGAAAATTACATCCCCAAATGGAATCATCTTCCACAATAGCATTACCTTATTGAAATAAAGAAAAGCACATTTCCTCATAAGGAAAATAAATTGAAAAGTAAGCCAAATGTCATTTTTAATTATTCAATAGAGAAATTTGAATTAAATGCTTCAGATCTATTATTCTGTAACAGATATCACTTTATATTTTAGCTACTATTTTTATCACATATATTACTTTACTCTCCGAGTCTTCTATTTATTTATTTATTTTAATATAGTGATTTATCCAAAAGTTATATTACTTAGAGAAATTACAAAAATCTTTACTAGCAACTTAAAGGGGCAAAGATGAAAAGTTCAGAAAAATACATGTATTTATTTCAGGAGCATTTATTAAGTACTTATATAATATGAATACAAATTGAATCTTGATTCAATGCATTTGAGTGTCATTTTCAGGGGATAGGTACTGCAGAGTAACTTTGGTAGAGACTTTAAGGATTTCACTGTAGAGTAGTATTTCCTGGAATTATATATTAAGTTTTTTTTTCCTTCTTTTCCTCTTTGAGATGTTATACAGAATAAACCTCTCCAATGACATGTGAAACTGTTTATGTGTTATTGGCATAACATAATGGATGCAATGGGTTTACTTTTTTAAGGCTTGACATTGTCAACATATAGTACTAAAGGCGTGTTTTGCCATACAACTAGAAAAAAGAATGGCATAGTTTTTAGATTGTCCGGAACTGATTATGTAGTTATGTATTTGTTTATGGAGAAAAGACTCATGGCTAAACATATATTGTTAGTGTCTAAGTTTTTCCAAAGTAATTTAAAATTTAGATGTTAACATTTACATGTTGCGAGACCTCCAGCTTGGAAAATAACAAATTTGAGGGTGGCCATATAACTGTGTTTTCATTTACTTGTCAGAACTGTTTTTTGAAAGATTAAATAAAAATCAAAAAAGAAAAAAGTTTATCTTGGTTTCTTTAAATTCTGCTCAGTTAACATTGATGTTACTTTGATGCAATATATAGTATGATAAAAAACAAAAGCAAAACCAAAAAAAAAAAAAAACAACCTGTTTTTGGAGTGCAGATGCCATAGTTTATTTAGACTGTTTATTGCAGTTAGTTAGAATGTGTAAAATTTAATGTAGGAAAATATTTATGAGTCAAGTCTCAAAATGTGTGGAATTACCAGGTAGATATTTTTGCCCAAAGATGAATCCTGTTTTAGAACTCAGCTTCTTATTTTCTTAAAAATACATCTCACTCCTCTCCCTTTCTTTTTTTACGATTTTACTGGGGAATTGGAGAAGGGGAACAGAAGGGAAACAGCCAAGTTGTTGTCCTTCAATGTTAGTTGCAGGTGGGCGCAGCTAGCTCCTCTCTTTTGACATCACAGGCTACTAGCTGTAGAAGACAGAAACTTTTTTGTGCCCTAGAGCTGTGTCCCTATCAGCAGCATATCCATCTTTACTCTCCACTTCTTATTTAGCCCAGTGTCTATGGTGGGACTCTTCTGGTCAAGATTTAGTAATCCAGTATTCACTGATTGCCTTAAGCGATGAATATTTATTAAAGAAATGTAAACATAGAATAAATGAAAAGCAGTACTTATTTAAGGACGTGGTGGTCTTTATGTTTTCAGAAGCCTAAAAATTATTTGGGATGCAGATCCCAGGACCCATTTCAGATTCTAATTCTTTTGGCTTGTGATAAGGAAACAGACTTTGTATTGTTAAAACAAGGAAATTTAAGAGATTTTGATAATTGTAGCCCTTTTACCCCTCTAATCTTGATGCTAACGTTACTTCTGTTATTGACAACTTGTGTTGCTAATATTTAATACGTGTCATGTGGTAGGCAATGTGGTATACACTATTTAAAGTACTCTGTTTTTATATCCTTCGAACAACTTTATGTAGTAGACACTATTTCTCCCCATTTTACAACCAAGGTAATGGAACCCAGAGAGTGTGATAACTTGCCCAAAATAAAAAAGTTAATAAGTGAATTTATGGAAACCCTCCTTTTAACATTCTTAACATTTATTTAACAATTAGTAATGCCCCCAAGGGGTTTTCACAAGATGGGTGAGGCAAACAAAGCAATAAACCAGACTGCCCTAACATGTACATATACACATGGTGTCTAGTATCTACTAAACAATGAATTCATTTCTCTCATTCTTAGAATGGCAATGATTTTTAAGGCAAAAATCAAACAAAAATCCTCACAATCACCCTCACAGGTTTTCCTTTAGGCCCCCACCCTCACTGGTCTAAACCAAGGTGATTCCTTATTGTGGCAGTAACTACTACTTCACCATCAAGGATGAGCCATCTACAGTCCTCACGGAGACTTACCTATTATTAACTATCTTCAGGAACTGGGATAAATGCATTGCTTTTCAATGATAACTAATGCCTGATATTTTTTATCCAGCTCCATGTTCCACCCTTGTTATGTAATCTGTTTTTATCCTTGGCACAGCTCACCCAACTACCCTAACAATTCAGCTTATGTGCACTAAAGGGGACTTTTTGTACTAGTAAAACTTAACCAAATAAATAAGGGATGAGAAACAAAGAGTGACAACTTTATTTTTTGTCAAGTAAAGATATTATATATATATATATATATATATATATATATA
>NW_017732913.1:92711-104479 GCF_001890085.2 Hipposideros armiger
TATATATATATATATATATATATATATATATATATATATACACACACACACACATATATATTTTAAAAATTATTGGCATCATTTCATAAGAATAAAGAATATTTTAGACCCTCTTCCATTTAGGAAGGGAGGAATAAAGGTCATATTTCAGAATAAAGGATATTGTTTTAATTCTGATAAAGCGCAAAATGGACTGGCGTATGTTCCTGGGCTGTCATTTTTTAACCACTTTGTAGGCCATTACTTATGATGTCTTTTCAAAAGCTTCCTGATGACTTATTCCCTGCTTTTATGCTTACTTATGAAAGCTTTCCTTCAAATTTTCAACGAGTTTGAAAAAAATGCAATATTTTAACATTCTATTTAGAGTTTAAAATTTTGTAGCATCATAGCAGCACCATTTCCTCTCTAAGTGGCTAGCAATTTGAATACTCACACAATGTGTTTTTTGTTTTTTTTTTAATTTCCATAAAAATTTATTCCTAATGTTTCTCAGTTTACTATTTTCTTTACTAAAAACATGTTCAGAATGCTATCGGTGCCTAATATTATCTTTAAAAAAGAAAAAGATGCTCTTCGTTGCAATTTCAAAATAATAGTTACTTTAATTGCTTTTGTTTTATTTTTTTTAACTAATGCATTGTAGGCACTAAGAAAGGAAAGTTGGGAATTACATAGTATTTAGGGACTAAATGCTCTATCTTTTGTAAGTATTGCCAATTTTTTAGGGTTTGTTTTCATATTGTTTGTGTGTGTTTTTTTCTGACATCAACTGAATATCCAACAGTTCAATTCAATTCTTACACTAACTCCCACTATAAGAGCAGACCACACAGTTTAAAGTCTCAGTTCGAGAAGTCTGCCCCCACTTCAGATACCAACTACAAATGGGGACCCAGGCTACCCACACTGCTTGCTGCCCAGCTGACTACAAATTCAGGTGTTCCCATGACTCCCTCCCCACTACCTCAGGTTCAAATATTTGGTAGAACAACTCAGAACTGTGAACTCAGGAAAGCATTCTACTTAGGATCACAGCTTTATTATAACAGATACAACTCAGGAACAGCCAAATGGAAGTGATTTATAAGGCAATATATGGAGTTGATTGAGGATGGGACTCTGCAGAGCTTCAGTGTGCCCTCTGGGTGTGTCCCTCACCCAGCACATCAGTGTGTTCACTAATCCGGAAGTTCTCTGAATATCCTTGTTTAAGAGTTTTATAACCTAATCCCCAGCCACCCACTCCTCTCCCAGGAAGCTAAGGGGTGAAGTTAAAAGTTCCCACCCTCTTATCCTGTGCTTGGTCCTTCTGATAACCAGACTTATGTAGGGGCCCCAAACAGAATCACCTCATTAGCATAAATTCCTGTGTGGTAGAAAGAGACTCGGTATGAATAAGGAAAGACACTCCTATCCAAGGGTTTCAGGGGCCCTATGCCAAAAATGAAGACAAAGACCAAATATATATTTTTAATATACCACAGTTTGATAATTGCCAGATTATACTCTCCCAAACTATCGGTAAGTTTTCACAGTGTGTTTACTGTCCCATTTTGCCAATTTTCTTATATTCTACTACATAATTTCACTTTTGGCTACAGCATAATGGTTGTGGAAAACACTTGGAAAAATCAAAACGTACTCTTTGTCTATAAAGTATTATTATTACTTTAATTATGGTGAAGAACATTTTTCTCCCGGAGACATTAAAAAAGCATGTTTGTGTCCTCTGTTTGTGACCCATGGAATTTCAAAGCCACCTGCTGAAACAGTTCACTTGATTTGCATTGCTTAAATTGATGCTTACATGTAATTCCCAATATATATATTTTTTTAGTTTCCATTGTACAAAACAATGTAATAGACATTTTTACCCCTCACAAAGTGATAACTCCCCCTCCAATCTACTACCCCTCTGATATCATGTATAGCTGTTACAGTTCCACTGACTCTATTCCCTGTATGCTATACTCCACATCGTGTGTGTGTGTGTGTGTGTGTGTGTGTGTGTGTGTATTATTAGGAAAACCACTTCATGGACGGTGTAGATGCCAATATTTGAGATTTATTCTTACTTTCCAGGATCCCTAGTCGCCATCCCAAGGGACAGGTTTGCATATAAAACTCAACAAGGAGAACCAGATATAGGAAGTATGAGTTATAATGATTTCTGAGAATAATTGTTTTTATTTATAGCCTTTTTTCTATGTCCTGTTTTTAAGAGATCTATTGCTTGACATTGGAAGCATATGTATCTTTTTGGGTGGATATGAATGTTGCTACATTGCAATTATCATTTGCACATGTGGTTTGGTTTATATTCTAAGAAATCTTCTATCTTTATGTACTTATAAGCCAGAGTATCTAGGGACGGATTGCCTCTATTGGTAGAACACATATATGTAAATACGCTTGTATTCATATTCATTAGATGGAGTGATGGTATTGTAATGGAGGGCATCCAGAAAGTTGACTGGCCCATACCTGTCTCATAAATTTGAAGCTAAAAAACAAACAAACAAAAATCCGTCACCGAAGTCCTGGTTTCTAAGACAATTCTCCAATAAAAGGAACCAGGCTCCTTGGAGAAATGTTTGATCCTGGGACTGGGGCAGGAAATATACACAATGATAATGAGCCTGAAGGATTGTATTGTGCCAGAAAGTAAGGAAGTGCTCAAAAAAATAAAATGACAGGATATGTCAAAGAGAGACCAGAGCAACCAACTCGAAGAAGCTAAAATATTCTGTGCAGCAGATTAAATAATGTAGCATTGAATTACAACCTAGAGTATAAAATAAATATCAATGAGTCCATACTGATACAAATAAATGATTAAATAAATAAATAAATAAATAAATAAATAAATAAATAAATAAATAAATGGAGGAGGAAGCGTAGAGACAAATCTTGTGCAGAAAAGAATTCCAAATAATTTGAGTCTATCTTCCCTCCCCAAGAAATGGAACTTAATTTCCATGTCTTTAGTGTGGGTTGCATTTAGTAACTTGCTACAAAAGTATATAATATGGAAGAGAAAATAAAAAGTTCCCTAAAGAAACTTGGGAAACACAGTCAGATGATCAATGCAAGCATCATCATCAGTAAGACACTTTGATAGCACATACACTTGATATGATGTGATCAAAATGGCTTTTCACCTCTGTGGTCATCCTTCCAAACAGCCGTTTTCCCAGTCTAACCATGAGACAAGCACAGAATTGGGAATATTCTATACAATATTTGACCAACGTTCCTCAAAATTGTCAAGATCTTCATAAAGAAGGAAAGTAAATGCCAGAAATTGTTGCACTCCAGAGAAAACTAGGAGACATGACAACTAAATATAAAGTAATATCCTGGATTGGATCCTGGAACATAAAAAATACGTCAGGGAAAAGCTAATGAAATCCAAATAAATTATGGAGTTTAGTTAAGAATTTATTAATATTGGTTTATTAGTTGTGAAAAGTGTACCATAGTAATGTAAGATGTTACAAGCAGGGGAAACTGAGTGTTGCATATATAGGAAACTAGTTGCAAAGTTATCTTTGCTACTTTTATGTAATAAGCGTGAGACAACCTTTGTGTTGTAAAATAAAAAATCAATTAAGAAGAAATGAAATAAAATTACAAGACCAAAACTTTCATATATATAGAGTTTCTGACTGAGTTTTTGTCTTGAAAAATATTTTCTGGAAGCAGTCAAATCCAGTAACTTTGAACAGTGTATAGTGTTTCCTTGCTTTTCAACAGATAAGAGTTCTTATTTAAAAGACGTTGTTTAGTGAGTGAAATGACTCCCAATAGAGAACATTGAGATATCGGTAAGAAACATCAATGAAGATTATTTTTCACTTTTAAATTTTTTTCTGAGACTTGAAAAAATCATGACAGATTGAATTATGTTCCTTTAGAAGTCAGCAGCTTGTTACCAATGAACTGCACAACTCGCCCACATTGAGACTTTAATAACCCACCTTACATTATGTAAAGTAGTTCTGTGAGGGTTGTGAGCTATCAATGAAGAAAATACCTAATAGCCACTGAAAGGTAATAGATGTAATTCCTTCATTTTATTTTATTTTTATTTTATTTTACCAACATTTATTGAATGCCTACCAAATGCTATGCATTGGGGATACAAACTTAATCCCTAATTTCAAGGAGGTTATAGCCTAGTAAAGGACAATGAGCATACCATTAATAAGAGTAATTAAGTGAACTGTATGCCTGGGTCCATTAGGAGCATTGAAGAAGAAGTCATCGATTGCACAGGATAGGGAGTTGGAAAAAACTTTGCAGAGCAAGTGATTCGATGCTTAGACATAGCTCACCATGCCAAAAGACTTGGGAAACCAAAGGTACAGTCAGAGGCCTGAAGCAGTACATCAAATTTAGGCAACTGCTTATGTTTAATAATTTGTTAGCCATTCTGGGAACAGAGATTCTACAACAAAAAAGGTTCTGTAAGAGAAATTTCTGAAAACATAGGCATATTCCATGTTAGGGGGTTGGCTACAGTTTTGAATAAGGGAATAAGAGGATCAAGTCATTGTAGCAGCTGTTTATCAAGGGCAATGAGGGCGGCTTACCTGTCAGAATGTCTTAGGGTATATTTTCACTTCCGATCACCCTTGCACTGCTAATTTCATCCACCGTGATGAAATGATATCCCTAAGAGTGACCTGACAAGAGCTTTTAATCGTGATGGGCAGAAAGTTGAGGAAAAGCTTTGGAGGATCTTAAGATTGTAGAGAGCTGAGAAAGATGTTAAGTACCTGTTTAAATAATCCATGGAGGGTCTAAGTTAAGGTTTAGCAATAAGGACAGAGAGGAAGACAAATGTAAGAAACACAGATGAAGCAGAATGATTTGGAACTTGATCATTGATGAGTGGTAGAAGTAAAGATGTCACAGATGACTTGTCCTTATTAAAAGGAACAGAGAGAAGTTGGTTTGTGAGGAAAGATAATGAATTAAGTTTTAGCATACTGAGTGTGAGATATTGGGATGCAGAGGTGACATGCCCAAAAGATAGTAAATAAAATGATCTAAAGCAGGAGTTGGCAAACTTTTACTGTAAAGGATCAGATAGTAAATATTTTAGTCCAAGTTATGTAAGGCCTCTATCACAACTACTCAGTTTTGTTGTAGCTGGGAAGCAGCCATAGACAATATTGGAAAAGATGTGTATGCTGCATTCCAGTAAAACTTTTTGAAGTCTAAAATTTGAATGTCATACTATTTTCATATCATGAAGTATTCTCCCACCTCCCCCAACTAGTAAAAAGTGGGAGAAAAAATCTGTACTAATGGACTGTACAAAAACATTTGTGTGCAGATTTGGCCCAAGGTCCTTCACTTCTGACCCTGGATCTAGAAAGAAGTCTGGCTTATAGTAGGAATGGTTTTGTTATCAATACACAGAGAGAAGTCTGAAGTGATGGTTGTAAATGCCATTATGTCTATGGATTAATGGAGAAAAGAATATAGCTAGAATATGGCTAGGGAACCACCAGAATTTATGAGATAGGACTCTGTATGTGAGATTTGGGAAGTAAAACATCCTGTATTGTTATGATTATAATCTTATAATCATTATTCTATACATATGTTTGCTGTGTGAAATATATATATATATATATATATATATATATATATATATATATATATATACACACACACACACACACACACACACACACACTAAAGTATTAGCACTTCTGGGCTCATTCTTTTGTATACTTTTCAGTGCTAAGTATACCACCTGGAATGAAGCCGGCATTTGAAACATGTTTAAGGAATTGATGGTTAATAAAACATATAAATATTCTTATTTAGTACTGTTTGATTTAACACTGAAAGTTGTAGGCTGTATTGTTTTTTCTACCTATTAATTTAGATAAGCCAAAAGGAAACCAAATTAAATGCTTAGAACTTTGAAATGCTTTGCAGATCAAATAATAATAAAAGTATCAGTAATGATAATAAGGCAAATTAATTGTTAAATTTATTTTTATACACTAGTCATGATGGTGTTAAATGTTGTTTATTTACCCCAATTCCTTAATATTGAAAATGATTAACTAAAAACATTTATGAATAAAGTCCCTAATCATGAAATAGATTTTAGTGAACCAAATTTCACATTCCCTTAAACCTGTTTTTCTCTTTCCAACTTTTAAGTTAAAGCATGAACTAGAAACAACAATGATCTCATACAGTTCTGTAAGAAGCAGGAATTTAAATTAAAAACAAACAAACAAACAAAAAAACACTATTAGAAGATACTTATAATTTAGTTCTGAGTAAATACTGGGAAATAACTGCAGTTATGGATCTGCAATGATGATCCGTCCTGCAGTATGTAATATTAAAATGGCATTATTCTTACTGAAGAGGCAACCACTAAATGGAGTCAGTTATCTCATCAATGAAACCAATTTTAAGGAAAGCAAGTTAGTGCCTGATTATCTTTTTCAGATCTTGTCTGAGTTAGAGAAATGTGGCCTCATGGATTCTAGATGAATGCCATAACACTATACTAAAAGCTAATGGTTTTTTTTCAAGGTAGAAACCCTTATACTTCCTTAAAAATAGACACAAAGGTGTATATCTGTGTTCATTATTTTGGAACAAAGCTTGTAACTACAGGGTGTATTTCAGAATTATGGGTAGAGGGTTTTGATTTAGTAAGTTCTGAGTGACAGGGCATTTAATTTTTAAAATCTCCCCAGGTGCTTTCTAACATGCAGCTAAGTTAAGAAGCACAGTTGTGGTGTGTGCATATGCGTGCGTGCCTGCGTGCATGCTTCTATTGCACATATTGTTTTGTTCCTTCTCTGCTTAGGACAACTAGCCTGAAGAACGGTCCCGTTTTTTCACTTTTTTTTTTTGTCTTCTTCATTAACAAGACAAAAGATTAACTTGTGCCCTTTTATTTACCCTCATTGTCCAAAATCACAGTATCCGATATCCAAGTTGCAGTGAAATGTGGAATTATTTGCATTGCTGATGGGAAAATGAACAAATTTGCCTACAAACAGAGATAGGATAATAGCAGCTGCCAACTAATCTTTTTATCTTCCTGATTCTGGGTGGAGTAGAAGACTTTTATAATGCTGGCATCAGTACAGGGTGCCATTGCCAATGCCTGGGCTTCTTTGTTTATGCCAATATCATACATATCTTCTCAAACACCCTGCTCCATCTGGGTTACTTACCCTGGGTGCCACGACTAAGAGTTGTCACTGAAATACCCGGTTCCAGCACACTTGTCTCTCAGAGCTTCTTCACGTTATTAATATCTACCATGAGAGCATGTCATACTGCAATTACTCTTCTGGGAACTTTATATTTTCTCACAGAACCATCACAATATTATGAGATAGTTGTTGTTATTATCACCATCATCCTTTTACTACAAATAAGAAAACTGAGTCTCGGCAAGTATAAAGCAACATAACATATCCAGTAATAGAAAATGATAGAGCTGGGATAAGAACCATGTTCAGTCTAATCTTCAATTCTTTGATTTTTTTCTTACAAGTCATGCTGCCAAACACTACTATTAAATCGCTCATACTTTTATGGCAAATCGGCAAGTGTTTCTACATAGGAAATATTAAAATTTGTTTTCTAATGAAGTGAGGATAAATGGTGCTGCTTTACGTTAGAAGGCACAATTTTGAAATAGGATGGGTGGACAAAGGCGGTGATGTCCTCTAGTTAACAACAAACAAACAAAAACATAGTTTCAATTAGGAAAACCAGCTCCAGGATTACCAGGGAAGGACCAAGGGAAGATGGGAGCAGAAGGATATAACATGATTGTTAAAAACAAGGACTTCGGAATGAGGCACACATGTGAATCAGAATCCAGTGCTTATAAAATGTCAACTTGGGCATCTGTTAAATGGGGATAACAGTGTTGTGAAGATTACATAGAATAATGCAGCTTATTGATCTATGGTAATGCCTGATGAATGATTAGTGCTTAGTTTTGAAAAAAGAAATTCTGAAAGACTGGATTACTGGGTTAGATTAAATCAAAGAATCAATGGGCTGAAAGATTACATTCAACTGAGAAGCAGCATGCCTGAGTAATAATCTTCACAGCATCCAGTCTAAATATGAACACAGATGATACCTTTTCAATGAGATGGGGCTGTGACCACCTATTGATGTATAATAAACCACCCTAAATTTAGTAACATGAACTGTCATTTTGTTCTGCTCATGAATTCTGGGGTCAGGAATTCATTGAAACCTTAGCGGAACTGGTGTATTTTTGCTGCGTGCTATCTAAGGCCCCCACTGAGAACAACTGAACACTGGAGGCAATTTGAATGGGAATGGGATCATCTGGAAGCTTCTTTACTCACATGTCAACTGCTGGGGCTTGATGACTTGAAGCCCAGAGCTACCTGAAACTGACAACACCTACATGTGACTTTTCTGTGTGGGGTTCTCTCAGCATGGCACCTGCTTTCTCAATAAGCGTGCCCCAGGTCTCTCAGAACACCAAATATTCCAAGAGAACAGTAGTAACCACACAGCCTTTTCCAGCCTGGTCCTCCAAGGGGTGTAGCATCACTGTGGGAACATTCTATTAGTGCATGACAATCACTAAAGACAGCCCAGATTCAAGGGAAATGAATCAGACTCTCCCTTTTGATGGGGGAGTGACAAAGTAGAGTGGGCAACCTCTTGGTTTCCCCAGGGTGTGGGGAGTCACATGACGAAAACTAGGACAAATTGGTTAATTTATGGTCACAGTCAAAAGATCATTGGGGAAAAGATACTGTTGCTCAAAATACAGTCTGCACCAAAGATGAAAATGATGGGGCAGAGCTGTTAATATGACAAGCCAGAGTCTAGTTCAGCCAAAGCACAAGTATTTGTGTGTTTCAGCTGGCCTGACCCACTTGGAACTAGAATTGTTTGTTGGCATTGTCAAATGTGGGTTAGAAGAGAAGATAGAATATTAAGTAACCTGACTCTGAGTGAAAACAAATCCTGCTATTGTCCCCTCACACATGGTCCTTGGTGTTATGTGTAGCACCACCGCCATCACTACGCTTAGAGAAACATCTGTGTACACAAGTGGCCTTACTCTCCATACTGCAAGTCCGAGTGTGATCCCTAGACTAGTAACATCAGCCTCCCTTAGGAGCTTTTAGAACTACAAGTCCCAGATGGACTAAGTCAGAATCACTGAGCGGTGATCCAGGAATCTATGTTGACACAGCTCTCCAATAATTCTGATATCTGCTCAAGTTTGAGAAGCACTGCTCCAGTTCAACATAGCCCGATTACGAGGTTAGTGGTCTCATCCTGGGAGTGCATTCAAACCAATTTTAGTTTACCGTATTTGCCGGCGTATAAGACGATTTTTTGGCCCTGAAAAATATGCCTCCAAGTGGGGGGTCGTCTTATACGCCAGGTACACTTCAGATAGACTGCACATAGTGCTTGCCCCGTGCCATAGTGGCCTCCCGATGCCCGCCCACTTCATTCCACATACCGTTCAGGCATCAGCAGCGCTGCTGGGTGTATGCTCGGCCGTTATGCGATTTTGCTGTTATGCGATTTTACCACACTCACAAAATCGCACACAGCCAACCATATAACAAACTCTGTATTTTGAGTGGAAATGTTAGGGGGTCGTCTTATACGCCGAGTCGTCTTATACGCCGGCAAATACGGTAGTTTTATTTGGTGGGGAAGGGGTAAATTTTAAATCTGACTAAATTCAGCTTCCTAGGCTTCATCACTAAAATTATTCTGATTTGGTAGGTTGGGGAAACAGTGGCATAGGCAAAAGAACACCAAATATGGAGTGCAGAACCGGTATGAACAGTCTAGCTTTGCAACTTAAATGCTGTGTGGCTCCTCTCTGAGAAGGGCAAGGTGAACCAGATAAACAGTGTGAGACTTTTTCGTTCCAGCATCCTGTGATATGCTTGATATCCTGAACTCACTAACACAGACCAATACATTATTGACAAGGAAACCTACTGCGCCTACTATCTGGGTGTCCTTGATTCGCAGGAATCCCAGACCCTCATCTTTAAAGAAGGGTGATAAAGTGGATATTTATGATGGTAATAGTATACACACACACATAGTTACACATGACATTATTTTTAAACATTATTTTAGATATTAAAACAAAATTAGGGTGTTTTGTAACTTCAGGGCAGTAAACTATTATTGGCTAAAAGAAAAAAAGAGATGAAGCCTCACTGCCAGAGTTTGAAGCAATTGGAATCATGTAAGCATCACTTCATAAACATCGACTTTTGTGTGGCATAGTTTTAGAAAGCACTGATTTTTAAAGGACATTTTAATTACGCTCTAACTGGCGTTTGGAATGAAATGCTATATTGCAGTTATGCCTGTAAATGTTTGGTCAGTATCGATTATTCTGAATGTCTAGCTCTGCAAGAGAGAAAAAGATAAGCGGTTTCAAGTAGACAAAATTTATAGAGTATATTTTATTTGACTGGTAGTTAGGTTATCATCAAAACTTTGAAAATAATGTCAACGTACTTAATTGGAAAATGATGTACACTGAGCTATCACTGTATCTATGTAGCTTATCCTTGGAAATCTGCCTCCAGAGTTAACGTCCTTAGTTTAAAAAACTTATAATAATCCACTGAAATTTTCTTTTCAAATCAGTTTACTCATGAATGATTGCTATGTATTAATTCTAATTATTCAGTAAGTTGTCAGGAAATATTGGAAAATGATCTATAAAGATAATTTCTCTAAGCCAATAATGATTTCCCCACTGAATTCATGTTCCCAATCAGAGCAAGACGGCAAACTTAACTAATTTTCTCCTGAGTGAAAAAGGCCTTTCGTGAGCCTTAGGAAATATTGGCATGTCCAACATAAAATACTTGTTCTTCCCTGTCTTACATTTGATTTGAACATTTGAATGCCCCAGAGTATCCAATACTTATGTTAAGCCAAGCTCACTAGAAAGCCAAGCTTTTAGATTATTGTGACAGTCACTTACTCCCTAAAACACATGCAGAATCTGTAGTAATGCTGGCTTTAGAAGGTCAGATGTTTGATCTACTATTCTCTTTTATTTGTGGTTAGAATAACATTATATCACTGAGGCAACAAATAAAGCTAAGGTCACTGCAGAAACGGGAGCAAATAATGGAATTTTCAAGCAACGTTCTTTTGAATCTGGTGTTGAACTGACGGAGAAAAAAAAAACTGTTAGACATTTACTTGAACTGAGAGAGTTCTGTGAATAGTGCCCTAAAGACAAATAAAAAGAGCAGGTTGGAAAAACTGGTAAAATTGTGAAACTGTTAAGCTAAAGTGTAATAATCAGAAGCACAGTATGTAATGTTTGATTTAATTATATTTTGTTTTGTTTGGGGGATGTACACTGTCACATGTTTGTTACTTTGCTCCAGAATGGCCCACATAAATGAGGGTGCAGAACCTAGTGATTTTTAGCCTGTTGGGATAAAATATAGAAGCTGTTATATATGTATGAAGGTTTGTAGTTTGCAAAGTGATTTACTTATATCTCACTAAATTAGGTTGATGTAAACTAAGCATAACAGTTGATACAAAATCTTGGTCTAAAATATTCATTTTATTCTTATGGATAAAATAATATTTTACATGAGAAACTTGAAATGATCCAAGAGAAAGAAAGAAAAGAGAAAGAGAGAGAGAGAGAGAGAGAGAGAGAGAGAGAGAGAGAGAGAGAGAGAGAGAGAGAAGAA
>NW_017732913.1:104489-139989 GCF_001890085.2 Hipposideros armiger
AAAGGAAGAAAGAAACAATTGAATAAATGAGTTTCTTCAGGGCCCGCTCTAAGTCTCTTGTATCCTGGTATCATTTCACCTAAGATGCAGATTCCTGGAGAGCCTAGTGGGCCTCACTTGACTCATGGCCCCACCTCTGCACCGGGGAGGAGCAGGGCCTCTTGAGTGGCATTTCACAGGTTTGCACAGGAGGCTGAGAGTTTCTCAAAGGAAGCTTGAGATGCTTCTGCAAAAAGAGGGAATAAAAGTCAGGGTGCAAAACTAACAAATATTCAACACAGAAAGCAAAGTGGAAAATCGTTTTTACAAGTACTAATGTAGGATAATTTTTTACCACTCACTTTTTTTCACTTCAGCTAACAGCTAGATTGCTAGATATCTCTGTAACAACAACAACAACTACACACACACACACACACACACACACACACACACACACTCATGCTCTTTATTTGATAGCAAAAATTAATCCTAAAAAGTTGATGTTCATTCTTTCTCCTCCTTGCCTACGTTAGGGTTTCTCAGCCCCAACACTTTGGGCAGGTGCCCATTTGGCATTTTGACCTTTGGACCATGAAAGTGTTTTGTTGTCTAGAGCTGCCTTGTGCATTTGGGGATGTTGAACAGCATCCCTGGCCTCTATCCACTGGGTACCAGCAGCATCCCTCCCAATTGTTAAAACTATAAATATCTGCATTTTTTGCCAAATATACCTAGGGGACAGTTTTCCCTATTGAGAACCACTGAAGTCATAGACGATATTTGAGGAAAATCTTGTCTTTTCTAGTGAAATAAATAATAAATCTCTTAATATATTTTAGCTATTTAAAAGTGATTTTACACAGAGAAATATTGGTCAGTGTACTAATATTAACATTTCTTTTTGTAATGGTTCTTTCTTGATGTTATTTTTTTTGACACATCATCAGTATTATGGACCATTATTTTCATAGTCAGCTTTCTCTGGACCAAAGCAGTTTCTGATACGTTTGGTTGACTAATAACTATAAATGTTAGTAGTTAGCAAAATCGTCCTCACCTCCTCATCCTCCCGACAAAGCTACTTAAAAAAAGAAAAGTAAAGAAAGAAAAAAAGAAGGAAGGAAGGAAGGAACAAAGGAAGAAAGAAAGGAAGGAAAGAAACCTATAAATCTCAGATCTTGAAACTTTCAAAAAAAGTATTAGACTTGTTCCTCCGCCAATTTGGAGGCTGTAAGGGCTGTACTCAAGGCAGTATTTTTAAAACAGCATGTATGTCTGAAAGGCTGTGATTCAACATTTCAATTTACCAATATAACCAACTAGACCATAATCAGCACATTAAATAAAGATTCTGGGTCCAATCATAAAACAGCTTTATTTTAATCCTACCATATGCCTTCCTTCCCTTATAGTCCCCTTTGCCACACAGTAATCCCATATTTAAAATTCAATGTACGGTTCCATATGATAGCAACATTTCTGCAATTTATTTAGAGTAAAATTTCTTCAGAACTTTCCCCTGCCCTCGGTGCTGTGGGTGGGAAGCTTGCCATGCAAAATGGTTGCTTAGCAGGCTTCCTCCCCCATTTCCCGCTTCTCGCTCACACTTGTCTTCTGTTGGCTGGACTGCCTCTGGCTCCTTAGTGGTTAAGTGTGGGAGGGAAGAAGGGGAGGACAAGTAAAGCACAGAGGAAAGTTCTTATGTGGCAGGATTGGATGAAATAATAAAATAAATAAATAAATAAATAAATAAATAAAAATAAATTCTTTTTAGGAAGGATGAAGTTGAATCTCTGGCTTGGGCCAATTTTTGAAAACGGAAAGGTCCCATTGAGGACTATTTGTGTGTCATGAGAAAAATGAATTATGCATGTTCTTCCAGCTGGATGATCACTTATCTTTCCTCCTTACGCCCCTGGAAATCCAGCTGTAAAGCTCTTCTGTTGACACCACTTTTCACTCCCAAAAAGTTGGAATCCAGGCCAGCGCCATCCCCTGGTCCCTGAAAAATCCGTGCAGGCTTGCTTTCAGTGTTAGAGTAGAATTATAGCTAAGTGTTTATGTGTCTTGGTCTGTCTTTCTCTGCTTTGTCCTCAAACTCTGGGAAACATATACTAAGTTCCCATGAATTCTTTCTCATTAGGTTTCAACAGGAAGAAAGCAAACCCCACATTCTTTCAATAACATAAATAAACTTGATAGTGGCATAGCTCACCCTTCTCACTGAAATATGTTCTCCATGGTCCCAGGACTTGTAAAGCTGCCAGCCGTACAATGAACCTCCTCAGGCCTGTCTGTCATCTTCAATGACATCAGATTTGTCTTCTCTGAAACTGGTCAGCCTGCCCTAAACATATAAGTTTTCCGTGTCAGGAGAAATTCAGGTACTATTGGTGCTGGCCCAAAGCTACTCCATTCTCTCCCTCCCTGTCAACAGTGAGGCTGGAAAACACTCCGATTGCAAAATGCCTCCAAGCTTTCCAATATGCCTCCTGAAACCTCATAATTAAGGAACTCCCTGTGTATTCAGTCATTTCACTGAAGACTCCTTTCATTTCCTGGCATTTTCTAAAATGCATCTCTCCCCTGAGCACACCGTTAAGCCCTCTTTGAGGGAATATTATTTTCTCATGTCTGTTGTAATTCTGTTTTAGGGATTAAAGGTAGTGTCACAGTGATCAATCGCTCACATGCTTGTTGAATAACAAAATTAAACCAGACAAAAGAAAAAGCCCTCTGCTCTTTTGAAGCGCACGACATTTAGCTGCACTCCCGGAGAGCCAACCATAGGCACAGGAGAGATCATGTACATACTTTATAAGGATCATATGGCCTTTGTTGTAAGTTTCTTTTGATTACAACATGGAAAATGCTTGTGCACTTGGCCTTCAAATTCTGTTTCTTAGGTTTAAAAAAAAAAGTAGAATGTGGATTATGATATCAGCCCGTATCTATTTTTTTAATATATGCTAAGAAGTATTTGCATTATTACTGGTTAGAGTAAACCAAGCAGATTCACATCTAAATGTGAATGACTTTGAGATAATCATATCCACACTCAATCATGAGTTAAAGAAACTTAAAAGTTAAAAAACTTAAAAGATCATTATGAGGGGAAGAGAGGCAAGAGGCCCAGAATGTAAACACATGAGAAGGTTTCAGGAAGATGAAATAAGACCAATTTCACCCAGTTAAGTAGGGAAGATCCACCTTTGGAGTCAGGCAGACTTAATTTTGATTCCCTGAAATGCTTCTAAGTAGTTATTTTTAATAGTTGCTAGAATTGCCTTTCCAAACGATGCAGTAAGTGTATTTTTCAAAACATTACCAAACAAATAAATTGAAGTGAAGTTGATTTTAAGGAGAATCTAGTGGAGTCTAAGATCAAACAGTGCATGTCCTTTAAAGTTGGAGCTGTAAAATGCAACTTGATTTGTGCATTAATGCTATAGAATCTTTTAAGTAGCACATTAAACTAGTAAATTTATCCAATGTTTATGGTAAAACCTGATCAAAGAGTTTTGTTTGCTATTTGAAGTTTTTCCAGTAAAGAAGAACGTTATTATTTCTTTTTTTTTTTAAGTTCTTTGAGTAAAACGCATCTTGGTGTTAAGCAAATGCATTTGGAGTACTTGTAAAAGGTAATGCATTTTTGCTTTTTTCATGAAGGTGAGTTTATACCTTTTCTTTTTAATGGAAAATGTCACTTAATCAAAACATTGATAGTATGTGTTTTTGATGATAGTAATTTACTTATATGAACATGTGCCATATTCCAAAAAAGGAATGTAATTGAACTTACTTTACAAAAGGGTGTAGCAGAGAACCTTTTAAAATGACTGTTACATCTTAAGTGTCCTTTTATAACGTGCAGATTGGCATGAAATATCAATCCTTTATTTAGGTCAGTGTAATATGTAAGATCGATTTTTTTGTTTTATGTTGTTTAGGGTTTTCTGATACAATATATAGGGTAATTAGGAATAATATACATGATATACATAAGTTACAATATTCGTGTGACAACCGCAACATTACTCTCTATAACATTACTATATAAAGTTGCATCTATAAGTATAATCATGTATTTAATTCCCAGTGAAGTAAAAAGTTTGACATAAAATCGATATAGAACAATATGAACTATAGTATGACTGCTTAACAAATCTGTGTATACTCGTATATCTCAATCCAGAAATGTAAACTATACCTCATAGCATGTATTATTACAATACGTATTTGTGTTCTATCTTTGTGCTATGCCGGTTACTCAGTTTTTACATGGTTTACATGTTGGGTCTTGTACTTTTTTTCTCCTCATATATTTCATATAAACTCTTAGATATCTATCTGTATAGCTTATGTATTTATCACTTTCAGTGGCAATAATCTACAGGCCACTTAAGCCATTCTCAAACTGTGCATACTTATGTTATTTACATTTCCTCCCTAATATACAGAACAAATATACATCACTTTATATAAATATATGGATTACTTTTGTAAAATGTTCTTATGAGATAGTCCTTTAAGTGGAAATATAAAGAGAAAGGATTATAATTTTTTTATTTTCTATATGTTATTTATTTTATAGCCCTGATTTCTCTTTGCCTGAAACTTTTATTATATCCTATTTTCATTGTAGTTAATTATAGAAAATCCAGTTTACCTAGTGATTTAGATAACGCACAAGTAACAAAAGTGGGAATTGACATATATATGTTACCAGGGATATATGTATGTGTGTTTTCTTTTGTTTGAAAATAAATAAAATACATCTTTGATTTTTAAATGTCCTTAGAAATATAAAAGTAATTCAACAATTAAGGCTTTCAACAAGATTCTCTAGTTTCTCTCATTTTTTCATCTTTTTCTTTCCCTCTGCATTTCAAGAAATCTTAATTCCAGTTCCGATTCTTTCAAATACCAAGAAATTTCTATCTCTCTGCCTCCCTCCTTCTCTCTTTCCCCATTAGCATCATCCATACCCACATGTATCATTAGCACATCTGAATAGATAATTACCAGACCTGCATATCTAACCCAAACTGTTTTTGAGCTCCAGTAATGAATTTCTAATTCCGTTTGTTATCTCTGTCTCAATAGCAAACTAACAATAGAAATGCATTTAAAAATGCACCCTACCTATTCCATTACCAGTATAACCCTATTATCCTTTAACCTACTGTTCATTGCAATAACCTCCAAGCTGTTCCTTCTACTTCTTTTTTTCTTTTTTTCTCTTATATTCCATATTCAGTAGCCAAATTAAACTTCATTGTTTGTTCATAAACCTCAATAGAAGGTTTAATTTTCTAACTAATTTAGTAGGCAGTTAAAGTCCTTAGCAAGGTATTCAGAATACTGAAAAGTATCACTTCAGCTTACTTTTATAGCTTTACGACCAAACTGTAAATGCCTTCCGTCTGTACTATTAGTCATCGGAGCACTGCCAATCATACAAGATCCATGTGAAAGGTCCTTCTTTAACTTATCAAATATTTACCAACTGAATGAATGTAGCAATGAATGAAAATGAAAGAAAAACTAAACAAAACATAATTTCTGTTCTTGGGATACTCATTGCACTGATTTGAAATGTAAAGCACAATTCTATAATTGTTGATAGCATGAGCAGAACTTGAGTTGCTTTGAATGATGATTAGGTATACACCAGACACAAGAAGTTAAGGACATGATAATTAAATGAGAAAATAATAGTAATCTTTTCTACAAATGGTGCTGGGTGATTGGATATTATCATGCCAATGAGTGAAGCTGAACTCATACCTTTTAACATACACAAAATTAATTCATAAACCTAAATGTAAGAGTTAAACATGTAAAACTGTTAGGAGAAAACATAAGAATAAATCTTCATAGGACCGGCCGAGTGGCACATTGGTTAAGAGCTGTCTTGGGATGCTAGCTCTGAGTAGCAGTGCCCCGGTTCTATCCCGCATTAGAGCCAGTGACACTGTGCCCTCTACAGCTCAGATGGTGAACAACAGCTCGACCTGGAGCTGGGCTGCCATGAGTTGCTGGCGATGGCATAAGCTGCAGTGAGGCTGCAGTGGGGCTGCCGTGAGCTGCCGTGTATGGCTGGCAGCCAGCGTGAGTAGCCGGCAGCCAACGTGAGCTGCCAAGAGCCACGGTGAGTGGCTGTCCAATGGCCGGTGAGCGACTGCCTCTCCCAGGAAGAGCGCAAAGATAATACCAACATGGGCCCTGAAGCGACGTCTTACACAACTAGACTGAAGCACAAAAGGATAGCAACTTGTCTGTTCCCCTTCCCCAATTCCCCAAAGCTGTTCCCTCCCCCAAATCATCAATAAAATCTTTAAAAAAAAAAAAAGAATAAATCTTCATAACTTGGATTGGGCAATACTTTCTTCAATATGACATCAAAAACACAAGCAAACAGAAAACATAGATACATTGGACTTCATCAAAATGAAAAACAATTGTGATTCAAAGCACCTGTGAAGAAAGTGAAAGGATACCCACAGAATTGGAGAAATTATCTACAAATGTTATATATCTGAAAAGAGACATGTATTCAGAATATATAAAGAATTCTTACAACTCTACAATAAAAATAAAGTAACCCAATTAAAAATCAGTCAAAGGATCTGAGTAGACGTTTCTCTAAGGAAGATATACAGATATCGAATAAGCAAATGCAAAGATGGCCAACATTAACCATCAGGGAAATGCCGATCAAAACTGCAATGAGATACCACTTCATAACTGTTAGACAGGCTATAATCAAAAGGACAGATAACTTTAATTGTTGGCAAGGATATGAAGAAATTGAAGTACTCACACACTGCTGGGGGGATTGCTAAATGGTGTGGCCACTTTGGAAAATAATCTGACGGTTCCTCATATGGTTAAACAAAGAGCTACCATGTGATCCAGCAAATGCACTTCCTGGTATGCATCCAAGAAACATGAAAACATATGTCCATATAAAAATTGTACACAATTGTTCATAGCAGCATTTGTTCTTAATAGACAAGAAAGTAGAAACAACCTAAATGCCCATAAAAAGATGAATAGATATGTTATACATTCGTAAATAGAATATTATTCAACAGTAGACAAGAATGAAGTACTGATTCAAGCTACAGCATGAATGAACATTGAAAACATGCTAAGTGAAAGAAACCAGTCACCAAAGGCCACATATTATATAATTCCATTTAGATGAAATGTGTGAAATAGGTAAATCTATAGAGATAGATAGTGGGCTAGCTGTTTTCTAAAGCTAAAGTGCTAGGGAAAATGAGTGACTTCTAGCGGGTATGGGGTTTCTTTTTTGGGTGATAAAATTGTTCTAAAATAGATTGTGATGACGGATGCACACTTCTGTGAATATGCTAAAAGTCATTGAATTGTACACTTTAAATGGCTAAATGATATGGTATATGAATTGTATCTCAAGAAACTTGTTATTTCTGTAATGTTAAGTAAAGAAGGATGCAGCGAGGCATCCTTTGCTTGCTATTCCTTCTACATAGAATGATCTTCCCAGGTATCTGTATGGCTCACTACCTTATTGATTTCAAGTGTCACCTCTTAGTTTGGCCTGCCTTGATAACCAATCTAAATCTCAAAATGTTCTCCTTTGCACATATTACTGTCTAACATATGACATTTTACTTATTTGTCTTGTTTATTATTTGCCTCATTAATGGAAAAATGCTTGCTTGTTGATTTGTTGCTGTATCTCTAGTCTCTAGAAAATGCCTGGCACGTAGTAGATGCTCAGTAAATATCTGTTCAATGAATGAATGGTATCGAATAAAAGATTCGACAGACATACCCAGATCTCAAACAGCCTGTTGTGATTAGACACCACAAATAGTTGAATCAGAGGATAGCCAGTGGGATGTGATTATAAATAAAGCTGCAGGGGAAAGAATAAGCCCTGTTGTTGAGGATCTGTTATAGATACTTTAAGAAGTTTAATGGGGTGTCCTATAGGCAGGAGAGAGCCATGGAAGGGAGGTGAGCAGGGGAGTGTAATGTTCATTGTTAGTTGTGTTGCCTTGTTAGAGGCAGGGAATTCTGTCTTGTTTTTATGTCTGTCTGTCTCTCGTAAAAAGGGGGTCTCAGAAACTATGTTTAATTTTCCCACTCTTTACATACTAGTTATCAGATATTTAGAAGTACTGATGACACTAAAGACATATCATTTGTAAGATGATTTACATCTGTTTATTATTTTATTTTATATTTTTCCCCATGGGTTAGATGAGACATTTATTTGAATCTATCTCAAATCAGTTTCTAGTCTCAATGTTTACCTTATTAAAAAAATAAGTGAGTAGAAATTCAGACAAGGTAAAAAAATGTCATCTTCCAGAAATAAAAGATAACATTAACAAAATAAATCAGTGTTTATCTAATTTACCTTGGTTATAAAACTATGTAGATTCTCACAATAAAACCCAGGTAACTTAAACAACATCTGTGGCCAAGGTGAGAAGAGTGCTAATTTTCTTTGTTCAGTTTTAAAATTATCATTTAGTCCAAAAAATATAAACAAAAAGTGATCAGAGTTTATTTTATACTCTTAAGACAAAATCTATTTATCACCTCCTAAGGAAATCACAAGCCCTGCTTTCAGTCCTTTGTTTAAAATGCAGTGTAGTGCAGTATGATTTGCATGTTAATGATGTGAATCTAACTGTATAATAAATGGGAAGCAGAAGATACAAACTAGCTTCAGAGAGCAAGTTTGTTTGTTTCTCATGATTTCTTCCTTACATGTTTAACTTGAGAATGCATCGATGAGGTATGTTTATGTGAAAGATAAAAAAGTGTCATCATTGATGGAGTGGCAGCGAAGCAAGAAGTTTTATTCTTAGATTTCGCACTCAGAAAGCAAGTGGACACTGGAGGCATTTGAGCATATTTGGAAGGCAAATATAATGTAGTAAACAAGAGGCTGGCAGAATTCATTCTGTGCATGTATTCTCTAAAATCAGAAAGCATGAAGCCATTACAATTTCTCTTTCACTCACCAACACCCCGTCACCACCACCCTGACCCAATTCAAGCATGCAGTAGGGATACTTGTTTTGGGGGGGCTTTTGGGTTTTTTGGGTTTTTTTTTGTTTTTTTTTCATTTTCATTAGTTTCCTGCTATGTTGTTATGCGTGTTATCCCAAAACAGCAAAATACAACCAAATTTAAATATAAATGTGTGATTTGTAGAAGTATGCCTTAGAAGTATTTGAATCACTAGAAATTGAAAAAGGCATAATCTGTGTTTTTGAAAGCCATCCAATTTCCTTTTATTTACAGTCTTTGAGCCATTTCACAAATTGAAAAGCAACCATCCAGCTATCTCATGTTTAGATTAATATATATTTAAAAGATCCTAAAACCATTATCAGCATGCAGTAGCCCTGTCATGAACAAATACAGATTAGAGATAAATGAAGAAATTCCTCTAAATCTGTGGTTCTCAAAGAGAGGTGATTTTGCCTCTACAGAACATTTAGCAATTTCTAGAGATATTTTTGATTGTTACAACTGGAGGCCGTGAACACCGCTGGCATCTATTATATAACGTCCAGGGATATTGGTAAGGATCCAAAAATCCATAGGACAACCCCCTATACTCACACACACACAACGAAGTATTGTGTGCTCTAAAATGTCAATAGTACCAAGGTTGGGAATTACTTCTCTAACTAAAGATGCAAAGCTAAATCATATACTAAATTTTTCTTTCTAATTCACAAACTGAGAAAAGAGTTAGAGATTGAATTATCTGTCGGTATATAAAAATGCTACCAAAAACTTAGTGGTTTAAAATATTCACATCTGTTATCTCTGATATTCTGTGTTCAGGAGTCCGGACCCAGTTTAGGCGGGTCTCCTCTAAGGCTGTAATCACAGTGCCCCACCCAGGGATGAGTTCACATTTGAATGCTCGACTGGGGAAGAACCTGTTTTCAAGCTCATGTGGTCATTGGCAGCAGTCAGTACTTTTTGGGCTTGACAAAGCTGAGGGTGTCAGTTTCTTGCTGGCTGTTGTCCTCAGCCCCTTGTCCCATGGCCATCTTTATAGGCAGGTCACAACATGGCAGCTTGCTTTTTCAAAGCCAGAAGCGAATGTTTTCTCACAAGACAGACTTTATAGATATAGGTTGTAACATAAATTGTACCCATAACACATCCCACCACCTTTGCCATATTTTATAGGGTAGGAGCAAGTACAGATCTCACCCACACTCAAGGGCAAGGAATTTGACAAACGTGTGAACACTAGTAGGCAGGGATCATGGGGGCCACTTAGGAGTCTATTTGCCACGGGGAAGTTCTCTTTGTTTTGCATTTCAAAAATGATGCTATTTATTAAAAGTTAATAGGCTAAAGGTAAAAAAGTTGCTGGTAAAACATACGTGTTGTCATTCAGGAAACTAGACAAAGACCACAGATGACTGTCACCTCATGCCTATCACCAGTACTTTTTCATTTGTGCAGAATATTTGCAATAACATCAACATGCCTTCTGTAATCAGCTCACAAAATTGCCTGGCTTTATTTGTGCCCTTTTTTTTTTTCTGTAGACCAAGTACTTTATCACTGGTTGTTTGTCCAGTTCTCTGTCTGTTTCATATTCTTTCTCTGTATTAAGGCTTTTCACATTGCTTGGAGGTTGGAGGTTGGGTGTTTGGGGAGCGGAAAAGCCATCTTGCGTTCTTCTTCCTTGCTTGTGATAGGTGAAAATCCTTCTACATTTAAAATATATAATTACAAATAGGTTAAATGGGATAACAATAACTGAAAGTAATGTAAGATGCATAACACAAAAAAAGGCATCAAATCTCTACCATAAATTCAATTTAACTTGTTATAATACATTTGTCTTATTATAATAAATTTTGTTTACTATATCCTTCCTGGGAAACTTTGTCTGTTTACTTTGACTTTAAGTGGATGCTGAGTGTTTCCTTTGCTGTTAATACAAACCAGATTAATTTGTACACAGTGTTAGAAATTATTTCATCAGTGAGAGGGTAATGATACAAAGGTTATAATATTAAAGAGATTCGTTGTTAAGCAACGAAACACAAATATGAATGAATAAGCATTTTATTATTACATTGAATCTTTTATCCATTTGTGTTCTTTTAAGATGTACAAATAACTAGTTCTTTTCAGATATTATTTGGTTTTTAGATATTCTGTAAGACATAGTCTGTGGTATTCAATGCATATGTGATAATTGATGAAACTATATTATGGTAAATACCAAGTGTACTTTTCACCTTGAAAGAAGAATTAAGAATTTCTATTTTATATAAGTTATACTCATTATGTACAATCTTTAAGGACATGGAAATTATATAGTCAAATACATTTTTTTTGGTTTCCTTCAAATAACTCCAGCATATGTTTGTACCATTTGTGTATCTTATATATTGACAAGTACACGAAATATATATTAAGCACCTATTATGTGCCAGACTGTACTGGATGTGTAATATTACATTATTATTCATCAGTCTATTTTCCCAATTTTTTATAGGAAACTAACACTCATCCTAGTTTAGAGATCTACCCAAAGTTTCATAGCTAGAAAATGGAGGAGCTGGTTCTCAGGTGTAAACATCCCTTCGTGCAGCTCTACCTAGCTACTGGAGTAAAATATTATCTCTCCCAGGAATAATAAAATCTTGATTTTTTAAAATAAAATATTATTTTTTGGAATTATATCCTAAAAATAATAAACATATACTAAATACAAGTATGAGTAATCCAGAATAATAGTTTTACTCATTAGTTACCATTTTCTATTTGCAATCACTATAATCATGTAGATTTAACCACTTAAAGGGGACTGGGATGTGGCCAGGGAAGAATAGTTAAGATTGAGAAGAAAGTGTTTCAGAAAGAAGCATTTGCATCACTGAAGATGAAAAAGGGCCTTCTGGGACTTCAGGAAATAAATCTAGTGGTTAGATGGGAGCGAGCAAAGGCAGGGAGGCTTAGGTGGAGGGAGAAGTAGCAGGGTTAGGATTACAGGGCCTTTTAAGCCATATTTAAGGATTTCAAACTTATAATAAGGTCAGTTGGGAGCTTTTAAAGAGCAACAAGATCAGATTTGCATTTTTCAAAGATCACTCCAGATACGAGGTGAAAGACAGATTATAGGTATTCATGGGATGATGCAGGGAGATGACTTAACTATTGATAACTGCAGCTACCCAGATGGACCTCAAGAGCATTATGCTTTGTGGGAGAAAAAAGAAAGTCAATCTCTAAAGGTTTCATGCTTTTAATTAAATTTCTATAACATTCTTGAAAGGAAGAAACTATAGCGATGGAGAATAGATAAGTGGTTGCCGGGAGATAGGACTGGGCTGAGGGTATGAATACAAAGAGGTAGCAGGACCATTTCTTTTGTAGTGATGGAACAGGTCTGTATCCTGAATGTGGTAGTGGTCACAGAAATCTATACATGAGATGAAATCACATATACACATAAATGAGTAAATGAATACAGGTTTAAAAAGGTGAAAAATAAAGCCTATACTCAAATTATCAGTCATTACCAATGCCCATTTCCTGGCTTTGATATTATGTTGTAGCTATACAAGTTCTCAATACTGAGGGAAGCTGAGGGAAGGGGTTCTTCGCACTATTTTCGTAACTTCCTATGTGTCTATACTTACTTCAAAATGAAATGTTTTTAAAATGCTGTTATAATCAAACAGGAATGAATCAAGGTAGTTGATGTGAGAGTGCATTTATGGAACCCATATTAATTAAGCATCTCCTCTGTGTCACTTGCTGTTCAAAGCACTAAGAATTGATGCTGAGCAAAACAGCAATAGTCTGTCTTCAGCCTTTTAACCAGCCAAAAAGATCTAAAACTTGTCCTGCAGAGTATTGTACAGATTCTTGACACTCCCTTATGAAGATCAGGCTGTGCTTCCAAGAGATCAAGCTACACTGGGATTCTGTTGTCACTTGTGGACTCCAAAATTATGTAGGTCATGTACAATCTTGATCCCACGATAGTTTGATCTTATTTGTATTAGATATTTCAGTGTTGATTTAAAATGTCCCATTACTGTCCCCCTCTATTTTCCTTTCAAAACTAAATAAATACTGATTTATTTATTTATTTATTTTTGAAAAAAGATTTATTATACCCTATATGCCTCCAAAGTCTATCATCTCAATTTTTAAAATACCACAGAGCAGGCAAATGATGTTCTTTAAATAAAAATTGCAAGTAACAACATCATGTATCTTTCTGAAGCTGGTTTGGATAAAGCGAGTGGTTGACTATTCCTGAGGTTTTAAATGTCCTGCAGAGATGGAGGGGAAAACAAGATAAAATTTGTAATTTTACTTCAGGCTAGCATATCATCTGTTCTTCTTATAAAAATACAGAAAATAGTTCAGCTTTCTAAGCTAGGTGGCTGTTTATAACTTTCCTGAAACAGGATCGATGGCATCTTGGGATCATTTAAATTTGATTATATTAATATTATTACTGAATGTCTATTGTATGTCAGTATTGTTGAAGGAAATATAGAAATGCACATTTTTAAAGATAGGAAATTTTGACTTTCTGGAAGGTTAACTTGCCTAAAGCCACACTTTGGCTAGTAGATAATTATCTAATATTTCAATTTAAAATTAATGCTCCATCCAGGATATTTCATTTTTTTATTATTACTTTTATTTTATTATTAATACAGTAAATGTACTGTTTTATGAGGCATTCAAGGCATCTTCACAGGTCTCTGAAAAACTCTGAAAAAGAACAAAGTTCTTTTGGAGTAGAAGAGCCCAGTATAATCAGTATCTATTTTATTGGGTTGTCGGAAAAATCATGACGCATTTTTGCAATGAAAAACTTAGAAAAATATGTCATGACTTTTCCAACATCCCAATATTTACCTGTTTCCCTAGCAATTTGGAATATAAGTGTGATGCACATGTACTTGAGTGTATATGTATATATATGTATGGGTGGATTTTTGTTTGTTTTTGTTATTCTCAGTAGAGAAACCTGAAAATTATTATCCTGTGGGCAGATTTTCCCACAGAAGCAGTTGCCTTCTTTAAATCCATTTATCACTATTTCTAGAATGTGCAACTCCATTCTCTTAAAAATAAAATAATCAGGAGAAAGCCAAATGGGGAGGTTTTTATTATTCTACTAATTTGGAAAGTGATGAGTAGCCATGGTTGGCATGAATGTTGAAAGAAAATAAATTAATTGGTGCATATATAAGGAGAAGTTGTTAAATTTTCACCATGAGGATTAGTCGAAAACATTTGCCTTAGAGATAAATGTCGTGAATTCTATTCCTGAATCTATAACAGAAAACACCGTGGCCTAATCACTCAATCACTTAATCCTCACTTCAACATAGACAATTCCTACTGTTAGCTTCATTTCAGAGGAAAGTGATTATGATTAGTAGCATCTATATAAATACTTAAGTTTCTTGAGAGTCTAGCTCTGTAATATATGATAGTTGTATTATGGTTATTAATATTGTATAAGTAAAAATGTGGAACTCTAGTATATTGTCTTCTTACAAAATTTAATGGAGTGAGTGATCAAGTTTTTTAATCCAACTATCAAAATTTCAATGTAATTGAGATACAGTAGTACACATAGACATTCTGAAAATAATTTTGAAAAGAAAACATAGCTATTTATTCTATCGCTTACCCATCATGCATTATTGAGTACTTAATATATGTCAGGTAGTATACGTGCATGGAAAACAAAGTAGGGTGTCATATTTTTCTGCACTCAGGAAGAGTTGTAGAATATAAATGTGTTTTTGTCAGAATGACTTAATTTATCTAGCGAGTTTATATTCTCTATGCTGATACTTAGGTGATCTTGAAGAAATTACAATATTTTTGTGGCTTCAGTTGAAATTAAGAATTATTTACATACCGATATGCAGCTCTGTTTTCTTTTTAATTATTTCGTTACCTCAGAAAGTGAACCATTTAGTGTTCTCTGCCGTGTTAGATGGAGTGCACCATACAGAGCTGCACTCTTGCATTTTATACCCCGCAGGAGAATGAGCCTGCCTGCCCGATAAGCTCCTTGAGGAGAGGTGCCATGTTTTATGCAATCCTGGATTCCCTTTCTAGCGGCTACTTGGATCTTCTATTCTTGCCATTCTTAGATGTATTTGATTGAAAAAAATCAATGCCTTTTAAAGAAATATTTGAGGAACTTAAAAAGAAATATAATGTTCTCCTTTTTTTCTGGACTCAAATATAAACAACAAAACAAATAACAGTAGCTACCCTGAACTAGGGTCTTATATCTTATCAGTTTCTTAGGAACTTGTACACGTGTAACAAGGCAAATGTATATTTTTAAGTTTCTGCAATGGATCAAAGTTACTAAAATTGCATTCTTAAAAAACAAAACAAAACAAAAAACCTGGAGCTTAAATTATGAGCTTTTCTTTACTGTTCACTTTAAGTATTTCATTTCCAGACAGAGGATAGTTTTATTTCTTTTGCATTTATTTTAACTTCATACTTGTAAATAAATCATGCATAGCCCCTATATTTCAGTATCACTTTATCTTCACAGGTAAACTACACTTCACAAATTAATAATAAAACATATGTCACTGCAAATGTTAGGCAATAACTCCAGCAACTCCATAACAATAATGTCAAAACTAGGAGAATAAAATACAATATAGAGGTTAGGAGTAAGGAATTATTCTAAATCTTAATACAAATTCAAGTATTTACCTTCCTTGAAAGGTTTGCTTGTTGTTGAGATATCAGTAAGCTCAAATTCAGTAGAATTTATTCCTCCAGCTTATTTATTTACATGGTTTGGTCACCACCAAGGTTTACTTGACATTCTCATAAATTAACATTTAATAGAAATTTTACAGTAATGAGAACACTGACATAACTTTGCTGGTTATAACTCAGGAATTCTCAGGAATATTCTCATATAAAATATATAAAACTTCCTGTTTGAAGTCAATATATTTATGTAGTTATTTCAATTTTAAATAAATAATCATATAATAATTGAAGATGCAGCTGGGGAAGGATTTATGTGAGAAGGTCTAAGTCTTATTAAAATGAAAAACTCAACCAATAATTACTGAATGCCTAATATATACCAGTGAAGATCATAACATTCATATTCAAAAGCCATCACCTCCTGTGTCTAGTATTTAATATACTAGAGTTTCCAATTTTTTCTTACAATCCCGTCTCATCACTCCATGCTCTCTTATGTATGTATGCATCCCATAACATTCTAGTGGTCACGATCACCACCGCTACCACCTGAGATGTAGAGCCAAATACATAATGGTCTTCCCTATTTCTGCTCTTCTCCCATTCATTCTTAAACACAGCAACCCAAGTGATCCTATTAAACCTAAGTCAGATCATGTCACCCCTCTGCTCAGAACTTGCCAGTGGCTTCCCACAGCAGACAGAGCAAATGCCAAAGTCCTCACCATTACCTGTAAAGTCCTATGTACTATTGTCCCTCACTGTGTGTCTAACCTCATTTCATATTGCTTCTCCCTCACACACTTGGCTTCGGGCACACTGGCCACCTCAGTGCATTTGAGCCTTTGCGGATGCCATTCCCTCTGCCTGGAAAGCCCCCCTGATTCACCCCACCACTACCAGCAGGTCTCCCTTATCACCTTAACAGCTAGACCATGCCTGACATCCTATAAAAATTGCAGCTCCCCTGCCCCAACACTTTCTATTACTTTACTGTGTTATTTTTTCTTCTTCTTCTCCTTAGAACATTTTAATGTCTAATATACTGTATATTTTAATGTTTTGTCCTACTTATTGCTTATCCCTCCTATTAAAATTAAGCTCTATGAGGGCAGGGATTTTATTGTTGTTGTTGTTTTGTTCACTTCTATGTCCCCAGCATTTGGACTATCAGACAGCACATAGTAAGCAATCAATAATTCTTAGTTGAATTATGAAATATAATAAACCGTAATATTATTACTGATAGTAAACATTTATTAATCTGTTATTCTCTGTCATTTTCTTTGCCAAGTACTTTAAATCCATATTGCCATTTTATTTTCAAATAACTATGAATATTATTCTAGGCATTTTATTGTGCTTCAATTTACTGTGCTTTGCGGGTTTTCTAGTTTTTTACAAATTCAAGGTTTGTGGCAACCTTATGTCAAACAAATCTGCTGGTGCCATTTTTTCGACAGCTTTTGATCACTGCATGTCTCTGTGTCACATTTTAGTAATTCTTATAATAATTCAAACTTTTTAATTAGTGTTATATTTATTACAGTGATCAGTGATCTTTGATGTTGCTGTTATAATTGTTTTAGGGCACCGCAAACCATGCCCATATAAGATGGCAAACTTAACCTATGAATGTTGTGTGTGTTCTCACAACTCCACCAACCAGCCAGCCATTCCCCTCTCTCTCCCTCTCCTCCAGCCTCCCTATTCCCTGAGACACAATACCAGGATTAGGCCAATTAATAACCCTACAGTGGCCTCTAAGTGCTTAAGTGAAAGAAAGTCGCCATCTCTCACTTTAAATCAAATGCTAGAAATGATTAAGCTTAGTGAGGAAACTGTATTGGAAGCTGAGATAGGTCAAAGGTTAGGCCTCTTATACCAAACAGTTGACTAAGTTGTGAATGCAAAGGAAAAGGTCTTGAAGGAAATTAAAAGTGCTATTCTAGTGAACACACAAGGATAAGAAAGTAAAAGAGCCTTATTGCTGATACGGAGAAAGTTTGAGTTGTCTGGATAGAAGATCAAACCAGCCACCACTTTCCTTAAGCAAAAGCCTATTCCAGATCATGGCCCTGACTCCCTTCAATTCTCTGAAGGCTGGGATAGGTGAGGACTCTGCAGAAGAAGAGTTTGAAACTGGCAGAGATTGGTTCATGAGGTTTAAGGAAAGAAGCTGTCTTCATAACAAACTGCAAGGTGAAGCAGCAAGTGCTGAAGTAGAAGCTGCAGCCGGTTATCCAGAAGATCTAGCTAAGATAATTAATTAACAAAGGTGGCTACAGTAAACAACAGATTTTCAATGTGGATGAAACAGCCGCACATTGGACAAAAATGCTATCTACTTCCATAGCTAGAGAGAAGTCAATGTTTGGCTTCAGAGCTTCAAAAGGTAGCCGTTACTTAACTGTCTTGTTAGAGAATAATGCTGCTGGTGACCAAGTTGAAGGCAATACTCATTTAGCATTCCAAAAATCCTAAGGTCCTTATGAATCATGCTAAATCTACTCTGCCTGTGCTATCTAAATGGAACAACAAACCTGCATGACAGCACATCTATTTACAACATGATTTAATGAATATTTTAAACCCATTGTTGAGATTTTTGATCAGAAAAAAAAAGATTCCTTTCAAAATATGACTGCTCATTGACAGTGTACCTGGTCACCCAAGAGCTCTGATGGAGATGTACAATGAAACTAATGTTTCCATGCCTGCTAACACAACATCCGTTCTGCAGCCCATGGGTCAAGGAGTAATTTAGACTTCCGAGTCTTTTATTTAAGAATATACATTTGTGGGCCGGCCGAGTGGCGCGATGGTTAAGAACTGGTTTGGGACACCAGAGGGCCCCGGTTCAGATCCCACATATGAGGGCCAGTGACACTGCCCTCCACAGCTAAGATGCTGAACAACAGCTCAACTTGGAGCTGGGCTGCTGACAGCGGCGTAGGCTGCAGCCCCTGTGGCAGGGGTTGCCATGGGCTACTGTGTGTAGCCGGCAGCCAGCATGAGCGGCCATCAGCCGCAGTGAGTGGCCGTCCAGAAGCCGGCGACTGATGTGCCTTGCCCTGGAAGAGTGCGATGATGGTGCCAACTTGGGTCAGTGAAGCAACGTTCCTCCACAACTAGACTGAAGAACAAAAGGAGAACAACTTGTCTGTTCCCCTTCCCGCAGTTCCCCAGCACTGTTCCCATCCCCACAATTCCCCAATAAAAATCTTTAAAAAAAAAAATGTTATCAAACGGCACTGTGTGCTACAGAGAAATCATTCATGAAGAGAAATCATTAATGAAAGGAAGAGTTGATTGATGTGGCAAGCTTCGTCGTTGTCTTATTTTAAGAAATTGCCACAGCCACCCCAACCTTCAGCAACCATCACCCTAATTAGTCATCAGCTATGAACATGGAGGCAAGATACCCCCACTAGCAGAAAGATTACAACAATCCAAAGGCTCAGATGATGGTTAGCGTTGTTTAGCAATAAAGTTGTTGTTGTTTTTTTTAATTAAGGAATGTTCATTATTTTTAGACAGTTATTTTTTATGCCTTGAGAATCCAAACATTCATGTGACTCACTTTATTGTGATATTTGCTGTATTTCACTGGTCTGGAACCAAACCCACAGTGTCTTCAAGTATCTCCGAGGTATGCCTGTATGTTCATTTAGTAAGAAAAGAAAATACCTAAAGCACCGAGGAGTATTATAATTTGTCCAAAGTCACACATTTTATAAATGGTTGAGTGTTTATCTCATTGCATTATGAGGAGACATTTCTGTTATTACAGTATTTTATCAACTCTAGAGTCTCATGATTTCACCTTTTAACATTTCATAAGTTGGAATGTGCCTAATAGTTGAATCTCTTGGTGCTTCAGCTTTACCTTTTCTAAAAATAAGAATAATTAATAGAACCTTCTCACAGATCTGTTGTCAGAATTCAATGGGACAGTTCCTATTAAGTGATCAGAGTAGTCCTGGTCCATAATAGGTGCTTAATAAGCACCTAACAGGTCTATAGGCCATGGCAATACCAATAAAAGTATATGTGAACAGTTTTGGGGACAAATACATTTCCAAATTCATCAAGAGTTTTTATGTGTTTCTGTCATCAAGTTTTGTCTAAATTTTTAACTACAACATAGTCCTAATGGAAAGGGAGGGATTTTGATAGACTTGGATTAGAAGCCTGGTTTTATCGTTTGCCAGCTATGTAACCTTGGGAAAATTACTTAATTTGACTTCTTTCCTCTCCAAAATGAAGACAAGTATACCTACCCAAAGGCTATTAGGAATACTAAATTAGAGTCCATAATAACAAATACAACACAGTTTGCCTGCCAAACCCTATACGTTTAACTTACATGATGAGGCCACTGCAAGTTCATGTTTATTAGAACAGATAGTTGGCGCTATTTACAATAAGGATAATATCCTATGGGAGAATCAGAAAATATAAATGGATCAAATTACAAAAATAAATATACTTCCACATGGCTGATAACATGTAGAATGTTCACTATCTGAAGAAGCCATAGAACCAAGTACTATAAATGGATTCTGAAAAGAATTAGGTAATTTCATGACTGGTAATATTAATGCTTCATTCTTAAAACTAGATGTAATCAAATCTACTTCCCCCAACTGATATCTGGGAGGGTCAGGGCAGCATTCCTTTCTTTCACGCAGAGCCCTGCACAAGTAGCCAAAAGCCACTTGCAGCATTGTTATGGGTTTAGTTTTCTTATTTCCTCTCTCAGGCCCTTGGGAAGATTTCTTCGGTAATTGATCTTGGACTTAAATAAACACTCGAGGGGTGGGGAGGTGGAAATGTTTTGATAGTCAGCCAAAATATTATATGTTGGAATAAAGTCAACACAAAAGAAAGGCTTCTAAAGGGAAAACCATGAGGGGGTTCCACATTTTAGAGAGGAAAGGAAAAAAAAAATGAACATGAATCAAAAAGCAAGTCCATGCACTTTATGAGTAGAGGTTAAACACCTATTTTGAAGTGATGTTTATCCTATCTTTTGGTCCAACATCCTATATTCTCTTTTAAATGTTACATACTTTTAGAAGATGCCTGTATTAGTCTGCTAGAGCTGCCATAACAAAAGACCATAGACTAGGTGACTTAAATGACGAAAATGTAATTTTCTCACAGTCCTGGCAGCTGAAAGTCTAAGATCAAGTTGCTGGCGGGGTTGGTGTCTCCTGAGGCCCCTTTCCTTGACTGACAGACAGTTCCCTTCTCACTGTGTTCTTTGTGCTCCTGCATCACTAATAAGTCTTTCTCTTCCTCTAAGGACACAAGTCCTATTGGATTAGATCCCCACCCTATGACCTCCCTGAACCTTCATTACCTCATGTGAGTCAGGGCTTCCACATAGGAATTTTGGGTGAAAACAGTTCTGTCCATGTCATTGTCTATCCCAAACAATAAATACGTTTTGTGATCAAGGGTATTAATGTTTCATTAGACCCACTTTAGTTCCTTAAGTCGCTTCTTCAAGTGTTTATGGAAGACCCGTAGTTGTAGAACACATGACATAGTAATCAGAATATCATTTTTGATAGCATATGTTGAAAAACACAGAATATGTTACCTGGGGACACTGATTTACTTATTATGTATATGATTATGATTCACTTACATTTGAGTCTAGTTTTCTCTTGTAAAATTAAGAATTCATAGTTACAATTACTCTGCACATTTTTTAGTCAAAATTCAATGAGATAATAGAGATAAAGAAAAACATTACAAGATGTAAAGCACTACACAAATGTTGGTTAATTTTAATGTTTTCATTAGTATATTCCACAGATTATAAACTGTAGTAATGTTCAAAATATGTTTTTTTTTTTTCAAGGAAGAATGAAGGGAAAAAAAATCAACAAAATAAATTCAAATATAAGAATGGAATAGGCCAGTGGCAATAAATTTCAGTGGAAAGGAGAATTAAATTTTCTTTTGGAAACAAGGTTAATCATTAGGAGAAAATATTAATATGATGTTTTTTTCATTTTTATGAAAATATGAATCTGTATATGCACACTGAATATAATAGCTATGACAAAATAATAAGGGAAATTACAGTTTTGATAAAGCCTTAAATGTAAGTAGTCACTCAAACTTATTTTCTTTTACACAGTAGCCTTTCTTTGACACACAAGCACATGAGGCACTTAATGACATACAGGTGCATTACTAGCTATATCATCAGGTAAGATTCAATCACAGCATACACTGAAAGAAGTGTCATATCACTTCCCCCTTACTGAAAGCTAGAGAAAGACAATCACTGATAGCATATGATATAAGCTGGAACCTGGCCAATTCAAATGTGCTGTTATGACTCTTTAATCAATCTAGATTTTTTTTCTGTAGCATCTAGCAATAAGACAGGTTCTTTCTTGGGCACTGGTGACAACGTGTATATCACTCACACTTACTCTGCCAAACGCTGGCATCAAGCAGAGCCCTAGGGAGTATTATGTAGCAGTAAATGGAAGGAAGGGACGGAGAACAGGGACAACTTTAAAAATTTTCTTTTATCGTGCTTAAAGCCCAAGGGAATGATGTGACCCAGCTTGTAGGCACCTTTGGCACAGTTCCAAGGACATGTGTTCTCTACTGATCCTTAATGTTAGTATGTCTGTATTAAATGAAGTCCTTGAAATGTATTCATAAGAAACTGAACTTTTGTTGAATCTTTTTTATCAGTATTATTGCTTCATTAGAGTGTAGTCCATTTAAAATGATTATGTTGAGATAGAGCCATTTTGGGAAAGAAGGGTCTTGGTGTTTTTCTGCTTATTTACTCTTTGAGTTGTCTGGCGGTTTTCTTAATGTAGAATAAAATACATTTATAAAATAACTTTTCCAGCCTATCACCCGTAGAAACTCTTAGCTACCCCATTTGTTATTTCCCTCTATTTAGCATTCCTCTTCTTTTTGTGAAATTTCACACCTGGACCTTCCCTTGCTTTGTTGACCTGTTCCTGATGTTCATCTATCTTGGATGATAACTTATTTACTGTTGGTCAGACACGAGGAAATAATCTTGAACAAAACACATGTTAGTTCATAACCCCATCTTGGTAAATTTAAAAAGGCTCCTTAGTGGAGATGACATCCAAGCTAAACCTCAAAGGATAAGTAGAAATTAACCAGGTGGAAATGGGGTAGGAACACTGCAGCATATGCAAAGGCCCTGAGGCAGGAAGAACAGGTTGCGGCTGGAGAACTATTGGTACCTTTATATGGTTTATATGGTTAAAAGATGAAGGAGCATTATAAATGAGCTGGAAAAATAAATTCCTGAAGGGGTTTAGGCATGAAGAAAAGGACCCCAGTCTTTGTTTGGAGGGCAGACAGAAACCATTTAAGGATTTTAATCTGGAGAGTGACATATTCCAATTCATACATTATAAGGTGCCTCTGGCAAAAAAGATAAAGAATCATTTGAATAGAGTAATTTTAGAGGAAAATAAAAAACATTTACTTACATTATATAGTGCTATTTTTAAATGTATTTTGGTATGATGCTATAGTCTTTAAAAACCTGAAATCTAGATCATTTAAATATAACATAATGATACATATATTAACTCTATGCTAAAAGATAAATCTTTTCAAAATTGGCAAGTACAAAGTCACAGCAAACAAAGATTTTGTAGATAGTGTTTCTTTGTTCCTTGCCTATGATTTGTGTGATTGAAACAATGGGGTGACAAATTTTCTCACTGTGTTTGATTATGCAGTTTGGTCAGAGCAAAACTGATTGCAAACCAAATCTCTTGTCCTCCCAGAGCATTATATGGTAATTAAAATATCTAACTGAAGAAACATGCATTCATTTAGAAAGCCTTCTTTAGCACCTATATAATTCTCAAGAAAAGGAAGAAGGTAACTGAAAAACAGAGCTATTTTGAAATTAAATTTTACACTAGTTCAAAAACCCACTGAATAATTAAATTTGAGCATGAGATTGTTTAGCATAGCTAACTGCTATGAATCTCTATTTTTACATGATCAGACAAAGAAAAACTAAAAATACTTTGTTTGAAACAAAAACTGTGGTTCACTATCATTGAAAAGTTTAGAGTCCCTGTCAAAAGTTAAACGTTACTCAAAATGGTCTCCTCAAAAGTATAAATTAAAGATGGATTTATTTAAATTAAAGGAGTCAGAGAAAGAACTTGGAGTTAGATTTTTAACCATTGCCCTACTACTACACCAAGTAGTATGAAATTAAAAATAATTTTTCCATTAACTGGAAAATTTGCTCAAGATATATTTTTAAATTCCAGCAACAATACCACTGGCACATTTTTTAAGGCTAATAATAGTAATAGAAATCATATTATTTAATTTTAATATTATTTTATTAATTAAATTTAATATTAATAAACTTAAAGTTGTCATTACATTGTTTAATTTTGTTTTCTTTGAAATATTTCAATAATTTTCTAAGCAAATAATTTATTAGAATCATATGTTTATGATATATAATTTTAATAATTCAATTACACTTAATACTTCAAAATATATTGTTAAGTTTTATAATTGAATATGTTAAATGCTAAGTGTCAGTTAATTTTTTTTATGAATGCTGAATTTTTGTTTTGCAAAAATAGATATTGAAATACCAGTATTGGCATTTTACGCGGGTATTGCTTTCATTAGCAAAAAGGTTAATTGCTGTTTTCCTCCATTGATGATGGTGGGCTGAACATTGATAATGATGACTGGGGAGAGGAAAATAAAGGAATGAGGCAGATTTAACAAGACTTGGTAATTTGGGAGCTACGGATGGTGTATTTGGAAGAAGAAGTGAGTAAAAAGATACTCTACCTTCTTGTATAGACTTTGAATAAATGTACTTATGAACATTATCACTCACATAGAGAGGGAATGTAAGAGAAAGTCAGAAAGCTGAGAAGAGAGGGAGAGGAAACAGAAGAACAAGTAAGAAGACAAATAAAAACTAGCATCACTTCAGAAATTGCTACAATTTCAGTGACTTCATGTTCAGAAAATCCATACCTTCTTTCCCCTGCCATCTCTGTACTGTTTTTGGAAACTTTCTATACACTAAATACACTATGATGGACTTGGCATCTCTTCTGGGGCCGCATCGTCAAGTTGATGACATGTTAAGGAAAGCAGACTATGAGTAACGGACATCAGGAAACTCATCACGGGATTCCCTTCAGTTCCTAAACCTGAGCTACATTGAATCTGGCTAGAGACCATGCCCCTGTGGTTTACTGACAGTAAGCGAGGTTAAATAAAGAGTATAGTAGTTTATAATCTGACAGTTAGGAATGCAGTGTCTGCGTGTTTATACTCCTGCATTCTTATGATGGGAATATGAATATATTTTCCCAGAAAGATCATTCCCTGCTGTGATTCTTCTTTCTATAGTGTGGGTAGGACATTCTTTTGTATACGCTATTGGTTTAATAACATGTAATATCTGGTCATTGAGCCTAACCGCTTGTGCATGGAACCTGGGCTAAGTTGTCCCATTAAAAAATAACCTACTTAGAAAATAATTTATGGACACAACTAATTGGAAACTACTCCTACTTGAATTAGTACGTGTCACGTTTGAAAATGTTGATAAGATGGGTCAGTGCTAAGAGCATCAGGGTAGATCACCCAGCTACTCTAATTTGGAGTATAATTAAGGAGACTAGACTCAGAATTGCATTTTACTTTTTATTTCATGAGCACTTTAATCTATGATTTTTTTTGGCCTCTTTTCTATTTTCTGCATCTTTAGAAACTCATGTTAATACTTAATGTGAAAAGAATATTGGATGTGGTCTATCCCTTTTGATACCAAGTTTGAAAACTTGTAGGAGAAGTCTTTAAGTTTTAATCCTCTAATTATATAAGAGGCAGGAAGCATTACGAAGCTTACTGAAGAGTTGAGTTGTACTGTAATTTTATTTCTGTGATTTGAGTTGAGAAGAACCATAAGCAAGCCTATGTTTGGCTTGATCAAATGGCTGTCTTGGTACTCAAGTGCCACTCTGATAACTCAATGTTGGCTTATTTTTCCCTTGTTTATGACTCTCAATTTTCAAATAAAGCTGTTTTTCTTTGAAGTCTTAGGCTATTTTGAGGTCCTACTGGGAACAAGCAATGCAGGAGTTTTTCTTTTGAATTTTATTTCAGAAATTTCTACCACAGGACCTCTTGGCATGGGAAGCACCACCACCAGTACCACCCTTCGGACCACAACGTGGAGTACAGGCAGGAGTACCACCCCATCAGTGTCAGGAAGAAGAAACCGGAGTACCAGCACTCCATCTCCAGCTGTTGAAGTGCTTGATGACATGACCACGCACCTTCCATCAGCATCGTCCCAAATCCCAGCTCTGGAAGAAAGCTGTGAGGCTGTAGAAGCCCGGGAAATCATGTGGTTTAAGACCCGTCAAGGACAGATGGCAAAGCAGCCGTGCCCTGTAGGAACTATAGGTAAATCGGTCCTACAGAGTTATGCTAAGGGTGTGCCGTTACTTTCACTTGCTTTTCTAGCACTTAAAAATTTTTTTTTTTCTTCACATTTGATTGAATTCTGAACTCAGCTAAATTGCAATTTAAAGCGATGTATTTTCAGAGTCTGAAAGTGCAATCTGAGGAAGTCACAGGTAAGAATTGGATGGGAATTCTCATACATGTGAGATCAGTGCTTTGCTTTTCACCCATGGCGTGGGGTCTCTGAGTGGAGTTACACTTAGGCTATGGGTGTCTCAGCTACTCTAGAGAGCCAGCTTTGCTATACAGCAGCCCAGAGAGAATCGCTGGATTGCTGGGGGCTGGTACTCAGGCTTGTCACCATCCTCAAATGTGGATTGTAGAACATGAGATCAAGGACTTCTATATTAGAAGACAATCATTGAAACTACCTAAAATTTAACAAAAGAGAAGTTTGAATATTGTTTTTACCCGTCATTATATCTGTCTTTTAATAGACAAAGGCTCTTAGCATTGTCAGGGATCACACAGGCAGGAGCCAGCATCCCATTTACCCAGCATCCGCTAGAGAGAGCAAGCCTCCATTGTTTTCTCTAAGGGATAGTTAAGAACTAGAGAGCTTTTTGCCCCTTCGTTTTTACTGATAAGATTCATAATACCACCGAGTTGTAGTCATATTACCATGTACAATATTTGAACGATAGTTTGGTTTGTTTTATTGTTACATATATTGCCCTTCAAAAATTTTTACTTAATCCAGTGAATAACATTTGCATTATTCCATAAAATATGTAAATAAAACAAATACACAATAGATGTCACTATACCAGTGTTCTTGGGGACTGTATCTTTGGGTATTGTTTGGTTACTTTAAGGAAGCAGGTTTCTCTTAGAAAAGTCCCAATGTAAATATGTCTTTCTGAATTTCATGGTATGTGAGGTGATGGAAAGACCAGAGGTATGTTGGTTTTTACAAAGTGCACATTTAATGTGGGTTTTTTGGGGTGTTTTGTTTGTTTGTTTGTTTTAGCTAAGTGTTTAAAACTATTCAGAAATCTACCTTCCTTTTATAAAAGGGGACAATGTTTAGTTCTAAAGTTTTCTGTGGTAAATGGAATCAGAAAACCTTCACTCTTAGCCTCGCCCCAGAACTGAGCCTAGTTCTGGGCCTCAGTTCCTTCCTCACTGATATAATTGCAACATCTCTACCTGACACATTTGTTGCGAAGGTTAGTGAAATACTTTATTTGAAAGCATTTTGCAAACTACAAAACACTCATACCTAAGTCTCTATTGTTCTGTGAAAACTGAGAAAGAGATTGAAAGGAGACTGTCTACAGTCCCCCCCCCACACACATGACTGTGCGTATGCTGCAGTCTTATTTTTACCTGTTCTCTGTCCCTTCTGCATGCCACCGTAGGGGCCACACAGTCTCCCATCTGAATGATTTCAGAGCTTCCTCACAGCCGCCAGGTTGCTCCCTCACCTTCATCCTACAGAATGCTGCCGCAGTGATCTTTCGAAACCCTTAACTTGCTCGTTTCTCTCATCTACTTAATGTTCTTCATTGATTTTCCAGCACCCACACGTGCCAGACAAGGGAGTTTCTGATCTGGCTTTGCCTGCCTTTCCAACTCCTTTAAATATGATGTCCCTATTCAGTAGACCTCAGGGCACACCACTTGAAGTTCCCAAAGACAGCATCTTTTTCATCCACTTGGAATGCCCTTTCCCACACTGTTTTCATGAAAAACCTGCAAACTGATTGCTTGAAGACTCCGTTGCTAGGTTGCCTCTGAAAACTTTAGCAATAAGCCCCATGGAGATAGGCACCGCATCCACATAACTCATGAAATTACCCCCTGTACTTAGCATAGTTGCCAGCAAGTGCTTTAAAAGGATTAAATGTTTCTGTTTGTTGTGTTTCAATTCTCCATAGTCAGTCACCGGCCTGATACTGTACATGGTGTTTTAATAGATGTTATCTCAGTTTAATAATCTCATTTTTACCTTTGCTCATATTTAACATAGCAGACATATGAAATCATTGTTAAGAAAGATGGTTTGGATATCTGAAACAGACCTATTTCTCTCATTATTTTAGGAGTATCAACTTATCTGTGCCTGGCTCCTGATGGAATCTGGGACCCTCAAGGACCAGACCTTAGCAACTGTTCTTCGCCTTGGGTCAACCATATAGCACAGAAGGTAAATCATGGGGCCGACAAGAAAGGCTTTGCCAAAACTAAATGCTCTGTTGTTGATTGTAACTGCTGTAAACAAAATCGCCAAGATTTTAAAAAATATAAATGTGGAAAAATTCTCCCATTTTCATTTAAGATTTAAGGACAAACTCTGATATGATAATTCTGGAATTTTGTTATTCTTAAAGGCCAAATCCATGAACTTCCTCTAAGCCAGGCAACATTGCTTATAATAATTATATTATTAATAAAATTTATATGGCATTGTGAACTATAGATATAAAAATCCAAACACTATTATAAATCAAGCAAACAAAGCTTCTAGCATACATACAGGTTTTCCTGTGGAAACAATAATTACAGAAAAAAAAAAATCTACCTTTGGAATCACAGCCATTTGATAAATGTCCTGTAACCTAATCATTTATCAGTGTTAAAAGTCTACACATGTGTAACAGAATCTTGCAGACTCAAATTTGCAGGGCTTATTTGGTTGCAATATGTTGAACATTTTTATTATTAATGCACTGTGGGGCTTTGAAATGATTTCATTACAAACAGAGACCAGATGTGCATTTATGCCAAAAGGGCTATGGGATGAATCCTTATTACAGCAATTTGTGTGGATTTATGCACTCCTAAAACGGAGAGTCCTTCTATGGCACATTAGCTATGCTAAGGAATTTCTGAAAGAGATTTTTCCTGAAAAATATTACAAATGATGGCCTTAATAAAAGCCTGTCTGTGCCATTTGCTCTTTTCTGTATTTGTTTTTAACCAGGCTGACCCTCCATAATGTACTGTATAATAATCCATAAATATCTACCCAATAGATCATTTAGCAGATGAGCCATAACCATCTATTTACCCTAAATCATGGAAGAACAGTGATTATATTGACTCTAGTTACCCTCTTACATATGCATCTCCATACTTGTTGCTATTCATAATGACGCTTCTCCAATTTCAGCACTGTTCCTGCCACAGTTTTTATGTCCTTTGATTTTATTACAGTGTAGCTCAGACCCCAGGGCAAATAACTCTTGCTGGATGTGATCAGATTAAGAGATCAGTAGCATATCTCCTTACATTAGCAACTTTTAAAAAATACTTCCTACATACTTAGCCCAAGGGTTAATATTAATTCACTAATAATTCACCTAGAAAGCAGAGTGGTTTTCATGACAGGCCCTGAATATGATTGGACAGTTTCATTGCAGAAATTATGGGGTGACTAACTGACAATGATGCTTAATTCTCTTCTTCCCTCTGCAGACCTGCTAATCTTATGACAAAAGAGATAATTCCTTGCAAAGAACAGACAGCTGTTGTTGCCCATTTGATTTATGGATTGGGTGCTTCTGTTTTATAACAAATAGGCTCCATTCTTCCAGAACATTTCTGTTTAATCCTGCAGAGTCTACAAAATTACGTTATGTGATAATTATGTTAAGATTATAGAATTCAGGGAATTGGAATTTATAGTTAATAACCTTAGCTCGATTACTTATAAATTTATAAAATCTTCCAACGTATAACAGGAGGCTTTGGAGCACAACAAATTGACTTATGTAACTAACCCAGGGTCAGACAAGGAGCTGGTGGCTTAGCTGGGCCTGCCTATATCAAGACACCATGCTTAGCCACAACACTGGTTAAACTGTGAATAGCTGTGACTATTGCCTTTATATCACACACTCACTGACCTAGCCCCTCTTCACTTCTGTCTGCCCTTTGATCTGGTGTGTCCCTTATACCTCCATATAGTTACTATGCTACTCATTGACGATAAATGGTAGTTGAACAGCTCTCTTTACCACAAAACTCCAACACTTCAGTATTACGTGTTAAATAGTAACACTTTTAAATATTAAATATTAGAGAACTAATATGCCATGCTCACAGTTATGTTTCCATATTTTCTCTCCCTCCCCCAAAGCATCTTCCTCCAAATTCATACCTGTGCTCATTTCCACCCCCAGTACCAGAGTCCCAACAATAAACAGAAGGAACATTGGAAGAGGGTTTGTTTACATTGGTATTGTTGCCCAAGGCTCACTGTTAGGTCCAATAGAGGACTCAACCTGGAGCAGGGGTGACCAGGTCCTTGTTTTCACATGAGAAAGAATTCAGGAGGGAGACAGATGCAGGGAAAGCACAGATAGTTTATTGAAAGGGAAGTACATCCTTGAGAGGGAAGTGCTGGGGAACACAGAGGTTGAGTCACAGGGAGGAAGTCTTAAACTTTGGTATTTATACTTCTGGGGGCAGGTTTTGGTAACATCCCATTGCAGTAACCACAATGTAAATGAGATTATAAGGACATTATAATTAGCTAAGGGTCCCTCCTGATGAAAGGGATTAGCCTGCTGGATGAAACTGGTTCTTGTTCTTCTAGTGCTGCAGGTGTTCCATTCAGTCACGTGTTACCTTTGTAACCAGTGAGGAGCCTCCCCTTGTATCCTGGACGGGGTTGTCCTTTTCCTAGGCTACCTATCCTGCCTCAGTTTTGGGGGAGCAAAAGCGAACTGGCACGGATGGATCGGGAACCCAGAGCTGGTAATAGAAATAGAACTGCTCTCAACCCCAGGCTTGTGGCTGCTGAATCCAAGGAGTGACCAAAAATTGGATGCAGGTTGTCCTTGAGAAGAAAGGTGACCTACAGACATAAGAAATAGCCTGGGATTAGGCAACTTTTCAGAAAGAAATCTGGGAGAATAAATACCCAGAACTCACTCTCCCACCTCCCTCCATTCACCCACACAGCTTCCCTATTGGCCAAACCCAAACAGAAGCCAGAAAAGAGAGATGCCCTTATGAACAGCCATGTCAGTCCACCTTCCTGGTCAGAGAGCAGGATGGAGGAGGATGGGGCATGGCCTTGAGCTAGCAGATGGGAAGTACCCAGCATAGTTCTCAGCTTTCGCTCCCATTCGCTCAGCCCTCCTACCTCTCCTCTCCGGTCCCCCTCTCCTCCTTTTTCCCTTCCCTGTTCCATTCTTCCCTCCTTCCTTCCCCTTGTCCCATCCCCTCCCCTCTGCTCTGAAACCCCCCACCCCCTTTTCACTTCTGGGCTTTTCTTAATGCCATGCTGAAACAATTAAAGCAAAATAGATATCTTGAATGATTAGTTTCTCCCCTCCTTCGCTCATTGCAGCTCTGTGTACTTTAGCCTTTTAAAGGAACACTTTTTATTCCCAATGAAAACATAGATGAAAAAAGAAAGCAGGGTGATTCTCTTATTTAAACAGTGTGTTCAGTTTCCCTTCCCCAAGTATTTGTCGGTGAATGTACCCTGGAGTGTAAGGCTCCTCCTTGTGACTTTGTAAGTGCTTCTGGGGGAAGGCCTGAGGACTTTACTGGAAAGGACACTCTGAGTCACAGCCTGCATCCCTGCCATGGGGGAGTGGGGGGAGGGGCCCGATGACTGGCTTAGCTGATACTGTAAAGTAACAACAGTATTTCATTTCTTTCATTTCATTATCAATGCTATTTACTCACTCTATGTCAGGCACTATAGACAGAAAGTATACACAAATGGATCAGGATGCTTATTTTAGTTGAAAAGAGCACACTTTATATTTTCATTTTTATTAGGAAATGAGTTATGCTTTATGCCCTGTGGACAGGCCAAGGAGGGAGAAAACAGGTAAAGAATCTTGATGGCTTCTGACTCACAAATGAATTCGGGCCACTTGCATACTGGTGAATTATAGATTAAATTTTGTATAGTAATAGAGAGTGGATTACATTTCACTACAGAAAAATGTATGCCTTTGAAAGTCAGAATATCATGAAGAAATTTATTACCAACAAGCTAGCCAGAATACTTTCATAATGATGAGATTGAATAAAGCATAGCTCTTACAGAAAGAGAAATGCAAAAGTTGTACACAAAGGGACCTTTACCCCAGCAACAGTAGAGGCAGAGGAGGGGAGTGAGAGAGAAAGAGAGAGATTGGTAAGTAGGTAGATGGATGGATGGATAGGAAGAGGATAGATAGATGACAGATAGATAGATAGATAGATAGATAGATAGATAATAGATCCATCTTCATATTAATGTTTTAAAATAATTTTTAGTTTCTATGGAAAGCTAACAAATTATTTCAGAGCTCTGCCTTCTCAAACATGTGGTAAAATATCTTTTTTTTTTCACCTTTCTTTATGACTGCTTACCAAAATCATAAGTTGCTGGCTTTAGCTTGATCTCTTGCTTAGATTAAAATTTTCAAAAACTAGTTCATGTTTTTTTGTTTTAAAGAGTTTATTTTACTTTATAATCTCTCCAGTTTCTTTCAGTTTAAAATTATGTAAGATTACAGTTTTGAATAACTTCCAAATTTATTTACTTGTAAAATGAGGTGTCCTTCGTACCTCATTACTTGGTCCAACTGTTATCAGGAAAAGAAATGCTTGAATTGTCACTGGCTAATAGTCTTTCAATTTCTAGCAAACTAAAGTGTCTTTTCTTTTGTTTGTACGCAAGCTACTGACAGATTTTTGAGATAAGTTGGGTTCTTTCTGCATTTTTAAAAGAAGGAAGTGAAGATTCAGAAAATATTGTTGCTATTTTACAATATCAGATAAGCCAGTTATTTTGCCCTGGAAGATTAGGTTGAATCCTGTCACCCAGATTTTAATTTCCCCATTCTTTTAATCTCTGTAATCTAATATGAAATGAAAGTAAATGGTTTCTTAATTTTATTAGTTTGGTGGGGTTTCCAAGACTTTAGACTTATTTAACCTACTTTAAATTGTAAGGTAGAAGCATTTAATTGTTTATATACTTATTTGACCCAGCTTCATAGCAAAATAGGTCGATCTTTCAATGAAATAGCAGCCATATACTTAAATGCTATGAGTAACTCCTTCATGCGTTGTTTTGGCACCCGATTAATGTTTGATGTAATAAATCTCATAAAATATCAAGCTTATTTCAAAGAAAATTGTTTTTACTTGTGTTAAAATTTGAAATGTAAATAATATCCATCTCCATCCTACTTATCCTTCACTAAATCTGCAGGGTTTCCCCTCACCTATTCAAGTCCTAGACGTGTAATCCCACCATTTCAATACAGGCTTTAATTTACTAATCCTCAGAAAACCCATAAGATTTCTCAGTGTGCATGTGATTATTTCTGAGAAATGATTTTAGTAGAATTTAGTAAAAGAAATGTTAGACATTTTAATGAGGTCTGTATACTAGGATATGTGGAATAGCTTTCTTTCAATCTCGCTTGTCTTTGTGTAGAAGACTTGAAGCAAATTAAAGATATGCATTTATGTTTGCATGGAAGGAAGGTAATTGTAGTCCATCCTAACTGTGGTGAGAGAAATACATAGGATTATCAGAAAGACAGGAGAGTAGCTTCTGGATGCCACTGGAAAGAAGGTGGCCAGTGAAGGCCTGGTCTGGAATGGCAACCTTTAACGGAGCGCTGAACGGTGAGGGCCCAGTGGCAGTGGGAGAGGCCAGGTAACGACACCACCGTTGAGTCATGTGAACAAGAAACTGGGCAGGGCTCAGATGCCTTCCTTTCCTTCCCCTCCCACATCCAGTCAGACAGTGGGCCTGTCCATGTGCTTGTGAATCTCTCCCAAATCAGGCCACTTCTCACCTTTCTCCTCTACTAATACCCTGATCCACAATAGCTTCTGCTGCAGTGGTCACAAATCCAGTCTCCTTTCATTCACTCCTGAACCATCTAATTCATGGTCCTGAGTTTGGTTTGTTTCAGATACAGAGTGAATAGACCACTCCTATGTAGAGGATGCTTCAGGCCCTTCCCTTGCTCTTAGCACAATTCCCCAAATCTCCATCATGACATCCAAAGGGGGACTATTTGATCTGCTCCTTGCTTGGCTTTTCAGCTGCCTAAACCCCAGATACAGTGCCCTTCATGCAATTCCCCTAAAACTCCATGCCCCTCCCTCGTAAAAGCAGTGTTCTCTGCCCGGAGGCCCCACCCTCATCCCAACCCAATTCCTTGTTTTCCATTCCATCTCAGATAAAACCTTCTTCCTTAGAGAAGCATTTCCTAAATGATTCTCTACCCTCACACCAAGATAAATATGCCCTTAAACTGGGATTCTGTATTGCACGCCACAAAATTGAAATTAGATAGTCCTGAGGTTAATTTATTAACAGCCCTTCCCCCTTGCTGGTATATAAGTTCCTTCAGTTATTGGGAACCATTTTAGTCACCATTGTATCCACAGGGTTTAGCACAATGCTTTTAGAAACCCCAAGTTTCTTTAAAGAACAAACATATAGACAAAATAAATAATTGTTGAAATTATACAGGCAGAGATATTCATCCTATTTTTAAAAAACTAGATATAACAAATGTTTTACATACACACACAATTTATGCTACATAAATAGGTATTGAAACTGAATTCTGAAGGTTAAAAAAAATGTTGTTTTTTTGTTTTTTTGTACTAACAGTAAGTACACTGTCTTCCAAAACCATGGTTATTCTAGACTTTACTTTTTTACATGGCATCCTCTCCACCAGCCCTCAACAACAGTATTCCTTCTTACTTGGTCAACTTCAGCTTCTCTGAAGGCTTCACATAGTCATAACCTTCTATTGCCTTCCCACCCCATTTCCAGGTATTTATTACCCCTGTGCTATATTCCCATAATGCTTCATATACACTTCTGTTATTCAAATTACAAAATTGGGTAAATATTATCTGCTTTTACACCCACCCCCCCACACACACACAAACACACACCCTCCACCACAATCTCTGGTAGAGTATGAGCTCCCTGAGTGCAAGAGCTGTTGGGTTGTCGGAAAAGTCATGACGTTTTTTTTCTGTTTTTTGTTGCAAAAATGCGTCATGACTTTTCTGACGACCCAATATTTAACATTTGTTTTTATTTCCTTAGCGAATAATAAGTGTCCAAATGATTGTGTAATGAATGGAAGATTTTTTTACCATGATTTCTTCAATTATATGAGGAAGAGGGGACCAGAATAAATAGTTATATCAATTTTTATTTTGCTTTAAAAGCATA
>NW_017732914.1:0-2144 GCF_001890085.2 Hipposideros armiger
GAAATAAACAAAATTTATTCAAGGGTCTTAGAGTTGCAAACTGGAAACACAGCTAGGCAAATCCCTAGAAGTGTTCCAAAGAAGAGAGAAAAGTTAAAAGTTCTTACAGTAAAAAGTACATTCTTGAGAATTATCAGTCCTGCATTCTCAGCCTTAGGGTTGGTCCAGGACTGTTAGTCAGAGGTCAGACAGTTAGGATGATGGCGGTCAGGTGGCCTGAAAGATGGGTCCAGGAGGTCTGATCATGTCTGGTGGTCTGGGTAATGGATGTCAGGTGGATGTGTACTTTAGTCCTTGAGGGGCTGGGGCAAATCAGGTGGTCTGGAAACATGAGTCCTTCAGGGGTTAATTAAAGGGATATCTAATTAGAGGTACAGATGCATATACAGGCATTGACCCAGGACTAGAAAGCTCAAAAAAATTTAAATTCTGAGGTTAGTTTGAACAATAACGTCATCTTACCTCATACTTCAACCTTCATAATGTTAACAATCTTAGCAGCTTGGTTAAAGTGATCCCATTTTATAGATTTCCTATTGTAACTTTTTCCTCAATATCAAGGGTGGGATGCACAGTGGTTTGGGTGTCACAATGAAAGTTGATATTAGTTTTATGTTCATTCCTGATTGCTTAAAGAAAACTAAAATTCCAAGAACTGGGAGGTCAATAGTTTGCACCCATTTTCTTCAAGAGTCAACTACTTTACACACTTTGAATTCCAACTGAATAGAAAAACAACATCTAGATTTGATAGCTGTCCTCCTCTGTAAAAAGTAAAGAACTGAAATTATTGCTGTTCAGCCACCCATTCCTTGGGGAGTCTTCCAGGATTCTCCTAGTCTGAGCTAGAGGTCCCTCCCACAGCCCCTCATGCTCAACTTCTGTTTGACTCCACACGCAGTTTGTAATCATCTGTGAGCCTGTCTGCACCTTCATTGATCTGACAGATCTTCAAGAGCAGAGGTTTTGTCTTATTCATATTTGCAGCTATCTGCCTAGCAGATGCTTTGTCCACAACAGGAACTGAATAAAAGTTTATTGAAATAAATAGAGGTGTGTTGAAACTAGTCTGGAAAGATAGTGCTTTATTTATTTTCTTTTTCTACCCATGTCTGACATTTTCTCTCTTTGTTGAGTACCTACTTTATGCAGGCATAGTATTTGTTATGTACTAGCATATTTACATAGNTATCCTTAAATCACCACATTGGGCTTTGATATTGAAATAGGAATAGTACATTGAATCAGATGTTTTTCCTTCCAGTACTTGCCATTTCAAAGAACTTCACATTATTATTGCATCCCCAAGAAGCAAGTAGAATTAATACCCTTATAAAGTGCTTTGGTTGTCTATTGTTAGAGCATGAGAAATCCTAAAATGATAAATGACTTGGATGTCAGCATGGAGCAAATCGGCTCCAGAGCAGTGTTTAAAATTCAGATTTATTAGTTTCCAGGATTGTAGTCACTCCAGTGATGTATTTTCTTCTTGGGTTTCCTGGAGTATTACACTTTGGGTTCTGTATGGTTGAAGTTGAAGTCCCGGGAAGGCTATTTTACCAAGAGTCAGGGATTTTGAGTTCTAATCCGCATTATGACTTAATTGCCATGAAGACTACTATTTCTGAAATTCAGTTGTATAATTTGCAAAATGGAACTACTAAAATTAATTTAATTACAAATTTAGGAGACTATTGCTGGTGACTTCTTAACCTTAAGGTTTTTTTAACCAATATTTCTTATTTAGGTGTAAAACAACAGGGTCCAGAGAAGGCAGCAATTAGAGACATGAAGCGGACAGAATGTTGGTGTCCATATTGTTCTCAATAGCACCTGGGTACTTAAATAGACAAAGAACTTGAATCCCTTTCTACAAATGAGACACAGAGCCACTGAGTGGGTTGCTTATGACCATGTCTCTGCTCCTCTATTTAGTACCATAGACACTCAGCTCTACTCTAAATTATCTCTTTCATGAAACTGCTGGGGAATTATTATTTTTTAGTTTATTAATATTATTAAATAACTACTGTCTTTAATATTTTACAATGTCTCAAGATTTAACTCTGTTATTTATATTGCCTTATTACCAGACAAGATTAAGTGTCTAATTTTAGGATGGAACTACAAATTCCTAATGAAAA
>NW_017732914.1:5089-6351 GCF_001890085.2 Hipposideros armiger
GCGATGGGGGAGATGGCTCCGTCACCCAGTCCCCTCCATCAGGGGATTGTCCGCTGAAATTGTCAGCGAGAAGGCGGTATTAAAAGAAAAAAGGTAACATATTTTAATTGACAGTATCCATTAATTGTTTTTTTTAATTAAAGTCTTTTAATTGACAGTATCCAGATGGATAGTTTTTAAAATGAATTAGCAAATGGAAGCGACAAACATCAGTTAGAAGGATGTTTCATCCCTAAAGCTTTGCCTTAAAGATGACATTAGGAAATCAACAGATATTACCCATACTGGTTCTTGGCCTCCATGAGGTTTCTGACCAAGCGGAGATTTGTGACCTCTCTCCTATTTTCAAAGCCCTGGGAGAGTTGGGCTCAAAGAGGCTTGTTCATGGACAAGTAATTCCAATATAACCTGGTCATTGCTCCTGTCTCTTGAGGTGTACTGCCTTCCTTTTTTTCGTACTCGAGAAAATTGCCGGTGAAAACGTTTAATTGCAGTTTTAAATTCTCATTTGGAATGCTGACAGGTGAGGTTCCTCAACTCTTGAATAGAGATTAAAATAGCACACAAAAAGCTCTTAGGACAGAGTGTAAAACATAAAGACTAAAAGAACTCCTAACCTCTAATTCTCCCTGTTTGTTGTATTCTTATATCGGTTACCTGATGAACCTAGAATGGCCTAAGCCTTGCTACATCATACTTTTCTAGAGACATGGTCCTACATCTGTATTTTCATTGTTAAAGGAAGCATGGTAAGATGGCAAATGGCCAAATAAGTCCCCTCAGCCTGTTTTCTTTCAATGGTCAAAGTTCCCAAGACATCCTGGGGAATCACAAGTATTCATCAAGACATTTAATTTCTGCAGGCACATGGCTGGACGGCATTTCCCAGGTCACAGCATCTCATGGGGTCATGTCAGTGAAATGCGAGCAGTTGAGAGAGAGTGGGCCTTTTCCATCCACCTCTCTCTCTCCCACTGGTACTGTAGTAAATGTCGGGGTTGGCAGATGGAAGCAGTCTGGATTCTTGAGTCACCTTGTGGAGAAGCTGCAGGCAGTAGAGTCTCTTGGTCCCCATTAGACCCTGATGTTAATGAGGAAGAAACCTCTGATGTGTTAAGTCTCTGAGATTTCAGGGCTCATTGATCACAGCATCGTTTGCCCTAGCCTGCGAATACAGTCACGATACATGCAATAGGACATACAGACAGTCACAATTCAAGGTGTAAAAGGCCTCACAACCCCCATTGCCAGAGGCAAACATG
>NW_017732914.1:9312-10471 GCF_001890085.2 Hipposideros armiger
GCTTTTCATATTGTTTTCCTGGGGGTTTCCATTATGATGTTTGAAGTAACTGACTTAAACGAAGTGTGGTAGGCCTATATATGTAAATGTATATGATATAAGTTTGAAACTTTTATAAAATCACCTACACACAGGTTCCCCTTGCATTAGCTCGGTGGCGACCCCACCTCCTTTCCTGGATGTTAAGGCTAAAGCACTGGATGGAGGTTTTTTTGTGTGTAACTCAGAGTTAGAAAAGCAAAACCTCCTCTTGTAAAATGATGTTGAGGAAGTATACCAACAGGAGGTGATCTTTCCCACTGCGGGAGTGCTGGGTTGCTTTTCAGATGTTCTACTTCAAGGTTGGACCACCATGGAGAATCCAAAGCATCACTGCTGCCTAAGCAGTGAGAGAACCAGAGGCAGAAAGGACTCATCGAAATCCCCCTGGGGAGGTCCACTAGAAGAGAAAAGGGACCTAGGATTGGGGTGGGGAGTGACAGATTAAAAGGAGTGAATGGCAGAGGTGATCCAGAAAGAGTTCATGGGTGGGTCTGGAGGAGTCTCTCCTGGTCAAAGGCGAGCTCGCAGGCTGAACCCTCAGAGCCCAGGAATGCAGCCCCAGTAGGACTGTGACTCCTAGATCTGTGCCCCCTGTAGCTTCCGGGTTGCTTGAACCTATGGTAAAGAACTAACTGAACATTGCTAGGATTCTGTGTATGTGCTTCGTGGCCTAAGCAGCTGGTAGGTGCTCTTTTCTTCCCTCTCCCAGCTGATGTACAGATTCCCTCAGTAGGAGGCGAGGTGGTAGAAAGAATCCACGGGACCCCATCAGACCACAGCAGACAGACACTTCTGGTTGCTGACTGTGCCACTGCTCCTGTCCACAATAAGACGTTTAGTGTCTGGGTAGTGCTGAGGGAGCAGCAGAAGAGGAACACCCACATGTGTCTTTCATGGTTTTGGATTCAACTCCAGAAATTTACTTCCTCCTCTCCCATCTTCCTCTGTCTTATGTTAAGCATTCGTAGTTGCTTCGGGCTTCAAAATTGTCATTTCGTCAAATTATACTTTCATATATTGTTATAGAATACACAACAATATATTGCCATGCCAAAGCTTTTTTATTGTTATAGAAGTTAAGAATATAGAAAGAAAAAAAAGCAATAAAATAAAATAA
>NW_017732914.1:11996-15459 GCF_001890085.2 Hipposideros armiger
TCTAGTTACTTCATATGAAGATGAAGATTCAAAAAGTAAGTGGCCACCATCTTTCTGGAATCTTTTTCTAATGGGATGAGACTAGGAAGGGAAATAGTCCCTTCAGTTTTGCTTCTTTACTTCTAGGTACTTTAGACCTTTTGCTTGAGTTCACCACCTAGTCTTATGACTGCATAACTAGTGTTTATTTGATGCATAATCATAGCATGACTGATAATGCAGTCAGATGAAAATAGATTTTTTTTAAAATCACAAGGCTGTCATCAACCATATTACTCTGATATGTTATCCTTTACTTTTATTTCATTTTATTTTTCTATATTCGTTTTCTTTCTCTTTCTTTCCAGATAGTGTCCTACTACATTTAGGGTGGTATATACATCTTTCAGTGCTTTATAGCTTTCCTGCAGCCAGCATATAAAGAGCTACTGAAGACCTTCTTAAGCCTCTCCCTAATTCACCCCAAGCCTGTCTTCATATAGATAGTTAAGATGCCTCATAGTATAAAATAGTGACTTTATTTAATTAGTCTTGTCAAAGGTAATTGAGCAAAATTAGTTTGGTCTGTAAATAATTGAGATCAACTTGTTTTGCTTTCTCCCTCCAGTTTAAATTTTACGTTTAGTCATTAAATGTTTGGGACCAGGTTGGAGAATTCTGGCTGAAGGAAATGTCTGAGGAAGGCAGTTTCTCTCGGTCCCTGTAAATAATGGACACAGAGACTTGTTGCTTAACCAAAGCCTACTGTGTTCATTTGGAATGGTCTGATGTTCCATTTTGTTAGGTATTTACAAAACAAAGGCTGTTTTCCTCCGGCATTGTAATTAGTATAATTAGAGTTTATGTGCGAAGTATCCTATATCTATTGTGGAGGTTTCTCAGGGTAGCAAGGATACTGAATTACCTCATTCAGAGTATTGGTTTAAATAATTAGTTTATGTAGTATATTTAGCAATACTTTACGTTAGAAAATTAAACTCTTTCCAGTCAAAATAGCATTGAGGGATTTGGAACAAGAATATGTTGTTGCTGATACTCTTCCTGCTACTCAGGGCTGACTGGGCATAATATTTATATATTTAATGGAAAACAGACCGGAGCAAGATTATAGGATGATTTTTGTTCCCTGAGAGGTTAACACGAATAAGCAAAGTGTCATGCCATGCTAACCCAGGGAACAAAATTGTAAATATAGAGAAGAGAAACAGGTTTTGAGTGTACGTTGCTGCTGTCTTAAGGGGATCAGCTTCTGCTGGTACCATAATGTGTTATGTTGAAAAGGGCAGACAAGGTGGCTGAGCGGCTGGTTAGAGAGTCCCCAAGAGATTACCCAGAAAACTTAGTTGCTACACATATTGGAGCAGCTTCACAAGTGCAAATAAATCCACAGCTTGTGGTTATCTGCCTGGGAGTACTTGTTATTCACTGCGTAGTTCTGCCAAATGGAATACGGTGTATTTCTCTTTCAAATCACAAAATGCAAAACGGAAAACATTATATGTTGTGCAGACTAGCATGGGGTCTCCAGTTTTCTACACCTGATGTAAAGGTAGAGTCTTACATGATAGCCTGGAACCTTATTGGCCTGTAGAAAATCACATTTTTCAAATGCAGGTGAGTTTCATCTGAAGTGTTTCCCGTTATTTTTCAATTTTTAAATTGATATGCTCAGTCTATTTTTTTTTACTTCCCAGCACCACTATTGATCAAAAGTTAAATTGGACCAAGTTGGTATGCACGAGATAGTGTCAGCTCTGTTAACATCATTTTTTTGTTTTCCAGTCTTGGTTCCCTTAATTATACTTAACCAAATCACTGCTACATTAAATGCACATGAAGCTAGAGTTCATATGTAGATGTCTTGTTGTTGTGAATTTCAGAGAGAGAAGTGCTTTGCAAAGATATGCATATAATTCAGTGAGTGGGTAGAAACTATTGCGGAGGCAGTCAGTGATGTGTGTGTTATGGAGAAATGAGAGGGTTCTTGTACCCTTTCTTTCTGTCTGATATGGATGAGATATTGAATGATGCATAAAGGAGTCCCAATGATTATAACTTTTATTCTGTCTCTAGAAAAATTTTAAATCTTAGTTATTTTTACCATTTACCATGACAATTTATTTACCCTCAGTCGCCATTCTTAGAAATTATTTGTTCTTTATTTTGTTCAATAGCAGAGGCAGCTGCGTAGTATCTATATTTTTGTTTCCTGTGGCGAATGATTTTCATTAAATGTAGACCGAATTAGTTATACCTTTCTCTTGGGAGATTATGACCTGGTGCTCTCCTCAATCTTTTTGGAATAGTTTAAGCAATCATGATTTCTAACTAGTGCATTCCTTTGGACTACCGACCATTTGAAAGAGTTAAAAATGTGTCGTTAAATCTATTTGGTCCTCTTGGAATTGCCAATAAAAGGATAAGAGACAGAGTCAGAAGTTGATGTAATTAAAACCTCTGGAAAAACACAACTTTGTGAAACTCTTTAAATTTGACTTATAGGACTACAACTTTGTGCTGAGATTATGACGAGACTTTCTTTGGGAGAAAATGAATAGGGTCATCTTTATGTCACAAAACTCTTCTAAGAATGAGATCTAAAAGACCCTCTTTACTGATTTAAACTGGAAATGCTATGGAAATCACATATTCCACTCCAGGAGATAAAAAGTTGATTTCTATTACCAATATCTAGTTTCCTACACATCTGAAGTAGTAGTCACATGAAATAGGAAAATTGTGTTGACAACTGAATATTACACTTGATGGCTTCTTGATCATGTAAAATTTTTTTTCCAAAAAAAAAAAAGAAATAAAAAAAATCAATAGTCTTAAGTCATTTTGAGTCTTTCCATGGTTTCTTGTTCAACATGTGTCTAAACGGTAACTTGTAGGTAACCTGAGGTTGGCAGCATCAGGCAACAGCCAGCCAGCCCTGGTCCCAAGATGCCTTAGATCTCATGTGTCTGATGAGGAAACGTGTGACAGAGACATGGGACTGTCAAGCAAAATACCTGTGTTTTCCCCCTGAGCCCCTCACCGTACGTGTTGTAGAGCTGTTGGTGAGAAGTGGCTTCTCAGTGGGAGATGACGTTTTCCAGGACCCCTTGTCATTACATGCAGCTACTGATTGGGTTTTAGCAAATGCAAAGGGAATGGAAGTTATGCATACCACTTTCAAGTCTGACTCATGGAAACCTCCTATCACACTCTTCTCCAGGCTCCTGGTTCCCTCCAGCTAGTTGGGAAGGTGATAACCCTCCAAGTGAATTTACAAGTTCTGTGGTGAAGTTTGCAGAACTTGTAACCCTGAGTTTCAGTGGCCTCATAGAAGGGATACTCCCCTTGTTCAGCTCAGTATTATTAGGTGAACAAGAAAGAAATTGTAGTTACGTTGAGTTTGCGATTTTTGGTTTTACATTTAGGATTTCTCTAATAAAATCATGTAAATCTGTCTGAGCAT
>NW_017732914.1:16117-19631 GCF_001890085.2 Hipposideros armiger
TGCTTTATGTGCTGTATTGATGTTGGAGTATTTGTTTTGCTTCAGGGGGTACTTAATTATTTGTTTCTTCTTGACAGTGTGCTAGAATTAATCCATAGCATTATGAAGCTGCATCATACGTCCCCTTGAGAGAGCAAAGGCTGGATCTTGTAACCTGGTCCATATCTGAATGTTTAGCCTACAGTTTAAATATAGTAAATTAGGGTTATGCATTACTTTTAAAAGGAGAGAAATTATAGCTTTTCTATCCTAAATGAGGTTTCAAGGATGTAAGATGAAGGGACACAACTGTAGGACATGGAGGGATCAGAATCCAATTAATGACAGGCTCATGGGGACGTGGCTCTCAGTAGAGCATGGCCCAACTCAGGGCATATTTCTTACCCATTAGGAATTAAAATTTATTTTCTACACAAACAAAAGCTAAAGTTCTGGCCAAAGGTCCTTATTTGAAAAATACAAAGGCATTGAATGAGTTGACCCAAAGGTTTGTAAATACTTAGTGGGCTAAATTTCCATTTGTAGGTGTGATAGGTGTGAATTAATATATTTATATATCATCCTAATATATTAATAAATATAAGCTCTCATCAGGTAAAAAAAAACAACCTAGAAAGTTAAATGTTAATGTTATTTATTTAGTTCTGAAATGCTAAAAAATTTTTGATTTTCTTTTACCTGGAAGGTAATTGAGAATATCAGAAAGGTAAAATAATTTTCTTTAGATATTCATTTTAGATTTTTTTCTCTGAAGAAAATGAAGTTCTACATATAGAGAAAGTTTACTTCCACTTCCAGAGATGTGATCCTTTACTGGGTAAGCAATATTTTGTTATCAAAATGACACTGATGGGTCAGATTTCACACTCAGAAATTCAAAACCCTAAGTAAAGGCCCATTCTTTCATCGAATCACATTCGCAATTTTGAGAGGTAATGGTGGTCTTGCTAATTTATTTTTTGATGAACACCTGATATTTAAATATGGTTTTAATAATGATACTCTCCTTTTATGAGGGGTCTCAGCAGAGGCTGGTTTTGTGGGAAAATACCTGTATGAATAACTCATCCTGTGATTGTTCTGAAGTGGGTACTCAGGACACTTACAGATTGGAAAGAAAAGGAAAGGTATTCCTATATTCATATGGGGCATGAGGTTTTTTTCCTATTACAATAACAGCAGAAACAAGTTGGTGATAGGTCAAGAAGAATAACTGAGAAAAAAATCTTACAAAAATGAAGCCCAAATTTAGCCTTTTCTTTGTTCCCCTTAGTGGTGCTAGTATTCTGTATATTTTATGTTGGTAACAATAGTCACAAGAATAATTATACTTTAAACTATGATGCAGGGTTCCCACGTGTGCTCCGTTTTCCCAGCTTGTTCATTTTGTGAAGTGGGTTTGGGTAAAATATCGACAGTATCTGATTCTAGCTCCTGCTGTTTGGAGAAAGTGGTTTTATATGAGTTCTGTAGTTTTTTATATGTGCTTGAAAAAGAACTGAAAACGGGGAAGCCCATTCAGAAGTCAGTCATCTATATTTGTTTGCTAAAAAGGGCTAACTGATGTCATTTTTGTGGGACAAGAGAAGAAAAAGGAAGCACATACACAGGATATTCGAATCAACACCTCAAATCCCTGGTGCTGACTTAGATGTTTTTTTCCAAGTTCAAGTGTTCTAATTGTTGGGAAATAAATGAGAAACTTGTCAAATACTACAGTATTAAAATACTAAGAAGTAGTACTGAAGTGAAACTAATAAACATTTTAGAAAAAAAGCACTATTTTCGTGAGACCAGTTATATTTTGCTTTGAGTGAATGTAATTTTTAAAATGTCCGTATAAAAGCTTGTGACTTTTATGTATTTCTCCATGGTACATTTGAGAGGAAAAACAGAAATCTGTTCTGGTATTATGTAGAAGTCAGTGAATGGTTTATTAGTAAATGAAATAAGTTCTTTTTGATAAATCTTTAGAAAATTTTTTAGACATTCTTTAAGTTTCAGATATTGTAAGGAAAGAAGCAAAAGAAATAACTATGGTATAAAAATAACTGTTTGAGTCACTTCTTTCACTATTCTGACAGTTGCTATAGGACTACTCTCAGAAGAATTATTAATATACTGGAATTAATTATATGCCCCATTTGTGTATACTGAGTCCTTTTGTGTTTAAGAAAATAATGTGCTATCTTTCTTCTCAAAATTAGTAAGTTCTATAATACAGCCTTTTATATTAATAAACAATAGTCCATAATAAGCAATAATCTACAATAAGCAGTCTTTTACTATTTTGGAGATTAAATTATAGAAATTTCTTTTGGTTACAGACCTCTGTAAAGGATATAAGTAAATCACTGTAAAAGGCTTGGTTCATTTACAAGTTGGAAATGGGGTGGGTATATGACTATATTTTATTGCTTTTACATTTCTCTAATATTACACTCTTTTAGGGTTATTCTCTCAGGAGCAGTTTAAACAACTGGACAGTGAAAAATATGTGAGGAAGTAATCAGGCAAGGATTTTGACTTACATAATTCTTATATCAAAAATGCCTGTTGGCGAAAGGGGAAAGGTTTATTGTAAGAAGAAAGCTTTATTAAAAGAAAGCAAAAATCAGCAACAGACAAATTATTGTAGTCTCTTAAAATCCAATAGCAGTTCTGTTTCTTGTAATGTCTAGCAATGAATTTTCTCTAGTGATGGTCTGTGTTGGACAAATTTTTCATATTGAAGATCCCATGATTTGCCTTTTAGTATAATCTGTTTACCTACCATTTCCTGCAGGTCATTTGTCCTTTTTGCTCTTTCCCCATCCTATTATTGAGCAGCAGCTCTTATTGGCAGTAAATACACACAAAGAGAATAATCATTTCTTGTTTGAATCATCCTTCAAAATGCATATTGGATCATATCACGCTTCAGTTTATAATCATTCTGAGGTTTCCTTGTTATCCTAAGTTTGAATTTCCAAAGCTCTGCTCTGAGTTTGCCATCCTCCTGCTGTGCAGCCTTCAAATGATCCTCATTGCTGATGGAGTAGAGTTTGAGGAAGAAATGCATCTTGGAGCCAAGTTAAAAAGGACCTTGTTGCCAAACCAAAGATATTTTATCCAGCGTGTCTTCACATGAGCTCTAGTCAAAATGAATTCATTGTTGTTTCTGAAAATTTCAGATCTTTTCTGCTTTCATGATTTTGCTCCTGGTAATCTTTCCCAGGGGATTACCAGGGTAAAAAATATCTTTGCATATTCAAATGTGTTAGATATTGTTAAATTACTCTTCAAAGTGATTGCAGCAATCATGCTCATGTTTTCCTATTGGCTCGCTTGTTTTGGATATTGATCTCTTCTAGGTTAAACTGGTTACAGGTTATCCTCTGTTAGTCTACAGCTTGTCTTTGACATTAAAAATATATATATATATATTTCCATTTGCTATGCAGAAATACCTAATTTTATTTTTTTCTGTGTGTTAATACAGACTGTTTTTTAAATTATAATTGACAGTCAATAT
>NW_017732914.1:22086-54943 GCF_001890085.2 Hipposideros armiger
TTTTTTGTCTTTTAAAAAGCAGTATTCTATTGTTTTTTTCCTTTAAGTGTTCAAAGCTTTTGCTGTTCACATTTAAGTTTTTAAACTACTTGGAATTTATTTTTGTTTGTGAGATGAGACAGGAAATCCAATGTTTTCCCTTGTGATTAACCAATTGTATGCACATCATTTATTCAATTGTCCATGTTTTTTTTGCCTGATTTGCAGTGATACTCCTCTCCTATATTATGTTACCAGATATGTATAGGTCTGTTTCCAAGCTCTCTATTTGCTTCCTTTGGTTTAGTCATCTGTTTCTGCTTTAGTATTGTACTGTCTTAAATAATTCAGTTTATAATAAGACTTGCTATGGCAGAGTGACTCCCCTTTTCTCTTATTTCAGTTTGCTTTTTTTAATACAGATTTTAGAATCAGCTTGTCAAGATCTGAAACGAGACAAAGCCATTGGGATTGTGGTTGAAACTATATTAAATTTATAGTTTTCTCTTTTCAAACTGCAGAAAAAAATGGGTCTCATTGCTGCCCTTCTAGGAATAACTTTGCATCTTGCGTTTAAAGAGCCTTATATCCATCCACCCTTTGCAGGCAAGCTGCCTTCAGTGCATCAAAGGAGATCTGCTTCATTGGAATGACCAATGAGGACTTTCTAGTACCTACTCTCTAGCTAGCTCAAAGGAGAAAAAGCAAACTAATTTATTCTTTGGTGAGGCACCCTATGAGAAGATCAAATGAAGACTGAGAAAAAAAACAAATCGGCACTAATCAGTACTATTAGGACAGAGATGACATTGAGATTTCATTTACCTTCTTTGCAAGACTCCGTGCTTTCTATTTTTCCCACTGTAGAACATTCTTTACCATCGGAATGGGGAGGGAAGGCTAAGGGAAATAGGATATAACTAAGAAGGAAAGGGGTGAGGTAGGAAATTGATTTATGGAAGAGTGTATTTAAATGTAACTTTAAAGATTGTCTAATCTAATGTGCTCATTTTGTAAATAAGTAAAATGGTGACCCAGAGAGTTTAAGTCGCTTGCTTAAAGTGGCCTAATTAGTGGAAGAGCCAGGATTATCAGATTGTCTAGTTCTTTGTCCGGTGCTCTTCAAATTGAAACATTTAAAAGGCTATAAAATGTAATTAATATTATAATTACTATTATTTTAATTAGAAGGATCTCTGCTCATTACCTGAATTCACCATTCCTATTTGTTGTTTTTTTTTACCATTATTTCTTTTTTTTTTCAGTTTTATTGAGAAATAATTGACATATATCACTGTATAAGTTTAAGGCATATGGCATGATTTACAAATATTGTGAAATTATTACCACAATAGGTTCAGCTAAAATCCATCTTCTCATACAGATGCGATAAAACGAAAAGAAAAAAAGGAAAATAATCTTCTCCTTGTGATGAGAACTGATAGGATTTATTCTCTTTACAACTTTCCTATATATCATACACCAATGTGAGCTATCGTCATGTTGTCTTCTCTTATAACTGGAAGTTTGTACCTTTTGACCACCTTCCTCCAATTTCCCTTCTCCCCCATCCTCTGTCTCTGGTAATTACAAGTCCAATCTCTTTTCTATGAGTATTTACCATTATTTTTAATGCTTTCATGTTTTCTGAACTTTGAACCTCTCACAGTGCAAAACCGTGTCCTGATACCTGGCTGGCCGTCTGTCTGTCTGCCTGACTGTCTATCATCATCTAGTCTGTTGTTGCATGAATAATGCAAGAGCAGCTATTGCTTATTTCATGTGTGTGGGTGGATTGCCATATTTTCCTAAATGGCCTTAAGTCTGCTGCTATTAGGAAAGTGTTTGCAGGCATTTTTATTTATTAAATATAGGTGGTTTAATGTGTTTCTTTTCATAAGTGTTTTAATAAATGACCATTTCTACCTACTTTTCTGTTTCCTGGTTTAAAAAAACAACAACCTGAAAAATAACTTTTCTTTTAAAATTACTGTTATTACTTATTCAGACATAATTTTTAGCATGCAGAAAAATGATTTTGTATGTCTATTTCAAATGACAATATATTTTATTTAAATGTGCTTTAGAAGTTATGTTAGGCTGAGCTAGAATTACAACTGGAAATCGTTTGGTCTAGGAAAGCTGACCAAGATGGGGATGTGGTGCACATACTCAGTAGAGAAGCAATGAAATAGCAAAGGACGCTGCACTTCAGGGGAGCAGAGTGTGAGGCAGAGCGGGCAATACTGCTCTTTTAGGGTAGAATCTTGGGTAAGGTTCTTTTTAAACCATTTTTTTTTTTTTTTTTTTAGTATGCAGCAGATCCATAATGTCTCCATTTTCATGTGTTAATCAGTGCAGTCCCACTTGTCTACTTTAAGGTTTCTCCCTTTCCCAGGCTCAGAAACCTGCAGTGGGGCGGGCTAGGCATCTTTGATCCTCCGCACTCACTCTGCTGTTTCTGGGACCCACAGGGTCAGAAGAAGGAGTGGGACTGGAGGAAAAGGACAAAGGCTGATTCGATGGGTGCTGGTGTAATCTGTCCTAGGCACCCTCGGTGAGACGATGTCCCAGTCTGATCTTCCTCTTCTGGGGCACTTCTGGGTTTTAGAGCGACGCCTTAGGAACAGGCAGCACTACACTGTCCACAGATTCACCTTCCTCTCAAACCCTGCCGCTGGCTGTGGGGGACCCGGCACCTAGCTGACAGGTTTCTTTGTCAGAATCATTCAAGATGACTCATTCCTGGCCACTTTTTGCAGCGCTCATTCAACTCACGGGTAAATTTGACCCCCATCCTACTAAAATCTGGAAATGCAGACTTTGAAACACATTTCCCTCTCTCTTCACCCTGCTCTGATTATCTGCTCACTTTGGACTTTTTCAGGCACCTTCCCTGTGTCTTTCGACTAGGGTTATGTGTTAAACTCTCTAACTGGTTCTCTTGGAGGAACTGTGTGACTTGAGATAGCAGTGGGGGTGGGAGAAGGTCCCCAAAGTACAGTACTTCTACAGTTGTCAAAGTGTTTTTGACTCAGCAGTCTTTGCTCATCCAAGTGGCCTTTTTAAAAAAATGAATGAATGAATGAATGAATGAATATATGTACTCGTATGTATGTGTATGTAGCCTGGAGGTGGGGAATGACTTAAAGGTTGCCTAACTAGCTTTGGGCCAGCTCTTAACAAATCTCAGCAAATCCTGCGTAGGTGATTTAGTATATGTGTTTTGGCATATCTCTTTCAGTTGGAGGAGTACTTTACAATGTTTGTCCTTAGTTTTAGTGCTTTAGCTAAACCTTTCAGACAACAGGAAGTGTTCCACTGAGTATACTCTTACATATACCACAATGCTTTCCTGGGTTATTTCAGTGTCCAGCATTGGAAGAAGTCAAAATTCATTTCTTAGATCAGAGTAGAGTCACCACTGTATGGACAACATTTTGGTTTCGGGTTTGTAGCCATGCGGTACATGTAAGGGTGGGGGTGGGGAATGCATGTGTGGTATTGGGGGGAAGGCTAGTGCATTAGTCAGCATTCTCCAGAGGTACAGAACCCTGTTCTGGAATTGGCTCCTGGTCATTGTGGGGAGAAATTGGCTCTGTGATCATGGGAGCTGGCAAGTCCAAAATCCTTAGGGCAAGTCATCAGGCTGGAAATTGAGGTAAGAGTTGATGTCACAATCATAGTGTGATATCTTCAGGACACATCTGCAGACCCGGGAGCTCAGGCAAAATTTCTGTGTTGCGGTTTGGGGGCAGCATTTTTACTTTGGCAGAGTTCTGTCTTTACTTCTAAGGTCTTCAACTGATTGCATGAGTTTCCCCCATCCAGGGTAATCTTTACTTAACATCAACTGCTTATAAATGTGAATCCCATGTAAAAAGCACCTTCACAGCAAGATCTAGACTGGTGGTTAACCAAACAACTGGGCACCGTAGCCTAGCCACGTTGACACATAGAATTAACTGTCACAGGTAGGTAGCAACATTGGTTCCTCTTTCTTTCTTTATTCTGCTTCTCAACAATGACCGAGGCCAAGGTGTGTCAAATATCCCAAACACCCATTTTCTCTTCTTTCATGGGCAAAGTGACATCATATTACAGCCTGAAACTGCACATTTATTAATGTGGCTCTTTGATGAACATCTGTCTTTCTTGCTAGACTATGAGCTACTTAAGAGCAGAAAATGGATCCGCTGTTACCTGCTGCTATAGCTCCAGTGCCCAAAGTTACTATTTTTGAAGGACAAATGAGGAGTCGATGCAGTTGTCCAGCCCGATGCACTGGGGCAGTAAAGCAGTCGGGGCAGAGACCTGGGGAAATGTCAAGAAGAGGCCTTTGGCTGGAGAGTCCTCACGCTTCGTTCTCCAGAGTCAGGCAAGGCAGCTGGTGCTTAGATCAGGCGGAGGTCTGCAGGGTGAGAGGGCTTTCGACAAACACGTTTCTCTGGGGCCTTTTTCTTGTTGGCCCAGTCACTATACATTGAAAGGAGCAGAGGGAAATTATGGTGAACACACAGGGACTGCACTCTCCTATAAATTATAAGCTGTGGATTAAAGTTCACTTGTTAAAACCTGAAGTGGAAGAACGTTTCAAAGGGCTTTTGAAGCTAAGCTGTTTTGAAACTAAGACTGTCAAGGATTAAGAAACATGGAGGAAGCATTGTGTGCATGCCCTGAAGTGGTTGATGTACCGATCTGAAGGCCATTATGTACTTTGTGGTCATTGCATGAGCGGAAGTCAGGAGATTATGGGAAACAGATGACTTTCCTGCCCTTTCTGTTTCCATATATTAATTCCTTGAGTCCCATTCCATTATTCTTCTTTAAACACCCTCTTACTGCCACTGAATACAGGAGCAATAACCAGTAATACAAGATAGAACAGAAGTGACAAAATCGATTGGCTTGCGTTTAATGGAATCAGTAGGGAAGGGCCTCAGACTTAGCCCCAGGGCATCCTCTCTCATCTCCTCCTTCCCCCAACAGCCTCTCAGGCTGGCTGTGTACAGAGGCGTGAGCAGGTGATAGTGGGGACATCACACTTATTTACTGCCTGCAGGGTGTAAACACTATGGTGGTGCTGGGTTGTGCAACATCCCACTAATCCATGGAAATTAGGTATTAGTTAATTGAGAAAACTGAGGTTCTGAAAGACTAGTGATTTTTCTAGATTCTCAGCCAGCAAGTGGTGGATTCAGCATTGAAACCTATTTCATGTGGTTTCAAAGCCCAGGTTTTTCTTTTGCTCTTCCACATGGGCTCCTGTCCATGACACAAGACAATATATATTCCTTCTTAAATAAGGAATTCTGGCTGTCATTCCAATGGGCAAAATTCCAGGAATCACATAGCTGTACTGTATCTTCTAGGAAAAGGCACTCGATTCTGTGATATAACAAGAAAGAGTATCAGTGATAAAAATAACATCTTTAGTCTTTAATCTATTGCTAGAACATGAAATTACACTTAAATATACTGGGGGTGCCAAAAAACTGTATACACAGTAAGAGATGTTATCTATGCTCAAGCAGTAGTTCACAGTAATCAGAAGTGTCTGGACGCTGATGGTAACCACTTTGAGCACCTCTTGTAATTGCGGAAGTCAAATGTGACTTGTATTCATCTTTTGTTATTGGTATATATTGAATACTACAATTAATGCAGTCTTTTCCTTTCTTCAAATGTGTATACATTTTTTGGGGGCACCCTTTGTATATACACACATTGTACACACACTTCCACCCCACCATGTCATTATTGAATGTTCTAAGTGCTTTATGTACTTTGCATGCTTTGTCACCTATAATCTTGCCAACAATCTTGTAAGGTAGGTGATGTCATTCCTACTTTGGAAGAAGAAATTGAGACTCAGCAAGATTATTTGTCCAATGTCATGCAGCAAGTAGTGGAGCTGGGACAGACACCTACATTTTTGTGACTAAGAGCTAAGTGCTCTTAACCACTATATTGACATTCATTGATTCATTGATTCATTCATTCATTCATTCAAACAATATTTATTGATTGCCTTCTCTGTGCTTACTCTATTCTTGATAATGTGAATACAACAGTGAAAATCATCTAGCTTCTCCCTTAAAGGAGTTCAATCAGGTCGGGGAAACAGACACAAAAGTAAGCAATAATAATTACATTTAGCAAGGCAATGATGGGAATATATCAGAGCTACCTTAGGCAGATATGTGTAGCACCTGTATTATCTCTATTATGGTAGCTGAGTGGAAAGACATTGAATATAGCCTTTGTTTGTTTTTCTGTTTTTTGAGAGGGTGTATGGGTGTTGAGGATATGTCAGGGAAGGAAGCTTTTGGGAAGAGGAGGCACTTTATATGAATCTTAGTCAATGAGAAAGAATTGATTAACTAGAGGTAACTGAAGGGAAGAGAGCTGTGCATGTGGAAAGAACTTTGTGATCAAAACCACAGAAGAGAAACAAAGTACGATGTGTGGGCAAAACTGCAGTAGTTGATGGTTGACTTTTTTCAAAGAATACGTCTCTGTGTCTCTGTTTATTGGAGGTTCTTCAGTCATCTGTAATGTTCCTCCACCTATTTTAGAAGCCATTCTGAGTCATGAACTGATACGTGAGGGCAGAAGAATGAAGATAGAAGGAAAGGCACCTTCATTTATTGGGTGCCTACTGAGTGCCAGGTGCTTGCCAAATTTTTTCACATTGTCCTCACAATATATCTTCAAAGTAGAATTATCCTTGTTTTAAAGAAAAGGTTATTGAAGTAAAGCTAACAGATCTTGTCCAACTTCTCTCAGCAAGTGAAAGGAAGAGCCAGGATGCGAACTCAAAATAACCTTTCACTGGGGCCCCATGTGGTAGTCACTCACTCTCCCTGGACTGAGAAGAATATATTGTTTCCATGACATTTTCCTCTACTTACCTAACTAAGGTGCTCACCAGAGAAAACCTCATCATCACTGTCACTAAATGCCTGTGGAAGAAAGCACTTTTGTACTTCAATTGTCCATCCTCTGCATTTGGAGTTTTATTTACTGTATGAGTTTTATGTAAGTTCATAAAAGTCAATAACTCAATATTCCAAAAATCACCTGCAGTTTAACATCTAGATAATTAAGGAAGTTAATTCAATGTGGGCTTATGACGGTGCTTAACTTAGTCTAATTTCTTTCTGTGAAGAGAGGACGAGTTTAGAAATCAAGTAATGCGAGTTGGCTGCATCGAAGCAGATAGATGCAAGAACAAAAGACTTGTTATGAAACCCCTAAAATCACAGTGCCCTTTTAGCTAATTATGGTAGCTTAATTAAAGTTATTTTAAGTAATAGTTAATTATGCCTCATTAAGGTAATTATGGAATTAGCTAGGGGAATGTGAATGAACCGTACACAGACATGTTTGGCCTCTGAGGATCAGGTATACTAGTTTGTATAGATCCAAAAACAACTCCATATATGCGTATAAGATACAGTATGAAATAAAGCCTAGATTATAGTTTTGATTATGCAAAATTACTACCAACAATTAAAGTTATACACATGGTGTTACAGAGTATACTAGTATATTTTCAAAAACTATAACACATGAGATTGTATTGTGTTTGATTTCTTCTAATGTAGGGTTGCTTTTGGAAGACAAATGAGGATTAAAGCTCTACCAGTCAATGATGTTTATGTTTTGAAAGTCTAAATAATCGTTCTCTGTCCATGCATTATTCAAATTTGCCAGATGCTTTAGGGACCCAGGCCAACTTTAGGAAAGATCTAGCATTTTTTACTTGGAGATATAATTTAGGCTGAAATATCTGGGTCTCACATTGTTACCCTCCTGTTCTTGATTCAGTGAAGGCACCGGATATACAGCGAATATATAATCTTCCTGTGCATTGGTAGGTTTATTATTAAAAACCTCCCTATTGCCTTCTTAACTTTGCCGTGGCTGCAATGTATCACTGTTGGGAGAGTTCCCAGTGAATTGTTATTATTAGGTCAATGGTTGTTAAGTATAGTCTTCTAGAGTCTTCCATGTGCTACACCTGTAAGCTAATTTTAGTCTGTTCAGGTTAAGTATTTTCTTCTAGATGGTACATACGTACTAGGTGATAGTCTGAAGAAAATTTGTGATCCAAGCTTCCACCTAGATTTTCAGGCTCCCCAAGTATCTTACTAGGTTTTCTGCTGGGCAATTGTTACTCTTTCTCTTTAATAAGGAGTATTACAAAAAAAATCAGTGAATTCTGCCCACAACTGAATGTTAAGTAGACAGTGAAAGCTTATTTATTTATTTTTTTTCTCTTTAGGTTAAATCACTCTGGGATGGACCTCAGAGAATCAAATAGTGAAGAACTCAGAGGGGTGCTCAGATCTCAGGCTCTGTTCTGCTAGAGGTGCTGACACTCACTGTCCCCTCTCAGGGATGGCATTTGTCAGAGGTGACTGTACTAATAGTTCCCAGGAGGAGATCACAGCAATAGGGACCCCTAATAGAGTCTCTTACTTCAAAGACCGTTAAATTAATCATGAGACTCTATTAGACCCACAAAATGAGAAGTGAAAAAGCATTGATGAGCTTTTATAATGAACATGTTTCTCATTTAAAATATAATATTTACTTTATTTAATACCATTTAATAAAAATGTACTTCAGGAGTAATTCTTGTTTATTATAAAAGATCAGAGAAACTCAAAGAAGCACAAATAACAATCATTGCACAGAGTATACCATCCCGTGGGCCATAGAGATTGGTTCAGCAGTGATCCTGCAAAGGTGAAACAGACACACAGAATTGCTTACTGAACTGAAATGTGGTTATCCAGATATGGAAACACCTTTATCCACGGGGGTGCTGGGTTGGAAGGGGTGAGTCTGGAACTCTTGCTGAAGGGAGACTGCAGAATGAAATGAACGCAAAGAAAGAAGCAGAGTTGAGAGAAGAGAAATAGCCTGAATGCTGTTATTTGAGCGTTGACACCTGCAGAACAAATCCCCTATTGGCCTTCACAGTGATGAGCCAATAAATTCCCTTTTTTGCTTAAGCTGCTTGGAGCTGGGCCTCTCTGTCTTGCAGTGGAAAAAGCTTCTCCTTGCATCGTGAGGCGCTCGAGCCTTACATGAACCCCCGGTGACCTGGGGAGTGGCTGGTTGGTAGGTTATTGTTGAGCCTTAATGTAAAGTGCACCTGGAGGTGAAAATGAAACACAGGGAATTTCTAATATGAGAAATAAAAAATAAGGGAAACCCAAACTAAATATTCATTCGATGCGGAGGGGAAAATGTGAGTTTACAGTAAAGAAACTGATGACACCACCTTACCCAAGTGATCAAGATTAATTTAACATCACCACTTAAGACATGTCAACGTCATGTCTGCCTCAATGTGAAGCACTGAGAATGGCATGCCGTCCCTGTGGCCTCATTCCCAATGAGGCATAACTGCAGTCCAATTATGAGGAATCATTAGATAAATCCAAATTGGGGGCGTATATAAAATAACCGACTAATATACTCTTTAAAAGTGCTAAAGTGATGAAAGCAAGGAAAGATGGAGGAGCGACCACAGGTTGGAGGAGACAAGGGGACATGGCAGCTAAAGGTAATATGAGTTGCAATATCAATTACCTAATGTAATGAACTTAATGCAATGTCATATCAGAAAAAGGAGATTAATAGAAAAACTGGCCAAAACTAAATAAAGTCTAGAGTACAGGTAATGGTATCGTACCAATGCTAATTTCTTTATTTTGATATTTATATTATGTAAGGTATTATCTTATGGAAAGCTGGTTGAAGAATATATGGGAATTCTCTGTAACTCTTCTGTAGGTCTAAAATTACTCCAAGATAAAAAGTTATGAAAAACAGTGTACATACGAAGAAAAAGAGTTGGGGAGATAATGAGAACCATAGAAATGGCGCTGGCCAACCTAGAGAGCCCCTGCTTGGGGATAGAGTATTTCCTTAGCTTTTGCAGAGAGGAAGAGCTATTCAGAATGGGTTTTTGCATAGAATCTGTTCTTCTCCCTCCATTCGTTCATGGTCCCACTTTCTGCCTCATGACTTCATCATGAAATTGGCTAATGTCTGGTAGATCACTGGTTGGTATTTTTAGTTTCCAGACAATTGAGTCTCTTCATTTTTCTTTGTCTGTGCATTAGTATTTAAATGGAAAGTTGTGAGAAGGAAAGCTAGGCATCCGTATTTTCTCATCTTTATTTGGTAGGAATATTTTTAATGTAATTCAAGCAGCCCATTGCATAATGATTTCATTTGGAACAAGCAGCTTGCACTAGTTCTGAGAGTTCCCATGATTAGAGTAGTGCTTAGAACACAGTAGGTTCTCAAAAATGTCCATCAGTGTCACGAAAATGTATATATTTTTATGTCAGCTACGCATTTGTCTTACTAATTATAAAAATACAGTGAACTTTACAAGTGATATCTTGTTATTGAACACATAATATGTGCCAGCCACCATGCTAAGTGCTTTATATACATTCTCATATTTAGTCCTCACAGCACCAGGGGGGGAGATGATATTATTTTAAACATGAGGAAAAAGGGGCCCAGAGAGGTGAAATAACTTGTGTCAGTTCACAGAGTTCCTGAGTTGCCAGCCTAGGGTGCCGACCCTTCTATGTTGGACTCCAGTTTTTATGTTCTTGACTATGACACTGTACTGCCTTCTCAACCAGTTGCAAGATTCATATATTAAAAATGAATAATGGTATGATTTTCATTTAAGATATAAATGGGAGGTTATCATATCCTAATTTTTAAATTAGAAGCAACATATCAATTTAGCATATAAATACTTTGCTACTCATATTTGCTTTAAGTGCATTGGAACAAAATATACCCTTTATAACATATTCAACAGCTTCAGAATAAATAGACAAAGTATGTAACTGCTGTTTAGTCTTGGGTATGATGCTAAGATTCTTAGCTCTACAGCACCCCCTGCCCAAAATCAGTTATATTCAGGGTTAATGTAATATGCAAGTGTATTTAAGTCAGTGTTTGAATCCTCTTAAACACAATTTGGGAAGCACAAAGCATAGAGTCAAGGAAACTTGCTATAAAACTCAAAAAGAAGGTTAGAAGATCTTGGGGCTGTGTCTTGGTAGGTGGTTTTCTGCATTCCATTTTTTTTATATGTCATAAAATAAGCACTTAAGGAACCAAGCTGGGTCCTTTTCCTTGCAATATGTTATTTCCTTCCTAATTGGTCAATGCAGAATGAACACACCATTGAACACACAGTAGCCTTACTCTATAGCATAAAATTTTGTGTAAGACAGATTCATCTCGATCAGTGAGAGCAGTTTGTTCCTTTAAGTGCCAGAAGGACCTTGCTGTAGCTTTGCCTCACTTGTTACAGAGCCCCTTAGCAAGGGCAGCTGTATGGGACCTCTTCAGGATGCCAGCTGATGAAAATGAGGATGAAAATGTCTTCAACCTCTAGTAGTCTTGTGTTGCTGCTAAAGAATTAGGCTTTCTGTTACAGCAACAGACTAGTATCCATTGAAAGGATCCTGTACTCATTTCAGAACGAGAAATGAATTGTATTTTTCAGAATCTTCCCCATAAGAAGCCAGGGTGCTTTGGTGCCAATAGGCATAACTGGAAGCCCTGGGTTACTCTGGCCTGATGGAAGGTTAGAGCCACCTGAGCAGGGCTTCAAGGCATCTTCTGCCACCTGGGACCGATCCAGTGATCAGAGTGGCAAACGAGCAGGAATCACTGAAATGGAAAACAACCTGCTCCTGGCCCAGCACCAGGAGGCTCCGAGTTAATCTGCAGAAAGCAAATTATTTCTTTTTAATGTGACTCTCCCTGTGAATGGACCATGGTGACAGGGAGTGAAAAGGAAATGTGCCATCAGGATTTGGCTGAGTGAATAATGGGGCAGGTGTGCGTGCTTAGGAGACCTGGGATGGATGGATTGGAATAAAACATGATCACTTGTCCAAGCTGGTTCACAGCACCACAGAGACATCTGGTAGGGCCCACCTAGCATGACTGTCAGTCTCCTACAGGAAAGGATGTTGGGTAGAGGTGCAGAGTTGTAGGTGCATAGGAGTTCAGGAAAAATGCCCGCTTTCAAAAACAGAAATTTAAATGGTGTGGAACAAGTTAATATCAACATGGTCATCCACAAAGAGGCAGGTCATAATTTTTCACAACAGTACATTGTTCCAAAGAGGAATATGGCTTGGTTAGAATTATGTCTTTTCTCATTTTCTATCATTTGATGGTGTGGACATTTATGGAAATTAGGACCAAAGTTTCTCAGGTCAAGTTGGATGTTCAGATTTATGTTAAGACCAGATATTTCCTGCATTGGTTAGGTCAGAGAGTGTTCAGGGCTCTTGGTGGCCCAGCCCAAGTGTCTGGAATATGGAAGAGGACTCCCACAGGTTACTGTGTGGTTAGGGATGACATGGAAGATATAGTTTAAGCCTTCTGTTTGGTACTTCTCATTCTTGGTTAAAGGAGTATTCTAGATTGTCTCTTAAGAGCTTTGTAGGTATCTTTCCCTCTAAGACACCTCATTAATTCATAAATCACCAGGGCGGGGCAAGCTGTGTTAGCCAAGTTGATGGAGACTCAGATATGGTAGCTGCTGAGGCTGCTGGCTGTGTCGTGGGAGGGCTCAACAGAAGTTCGATGGCGCCCACCAGCCCTCACCTTGAGCCAGACAGTTCAGCTCCTCCCTTTCTTCCTCATATGTCCCTGATACTTGTCCCTTTGCTGGAGCTTGGGTTGAGTGTTTGTGAGTGACTCTGTGCTCGGGCCCTTTCAGAGGAACGTCTGGGATTCCTTCAGCCCTCATCTCACCTGGAGGGAACCCCTGCTAATTTTTAAGTGAGATGTGGGGATTCTTTTCCCTGGCACTGGTACGCCAGGCTGGGGAGCCTGGTGTGGGCCTGGGACCTGCCCACCCCTCAGTGGTATGGATGAAAAAAAAAGGGGTTTTCTGGAAAGTAATGTCACAGACTGATCAGATAGCAAATTCCTAACTGGGCAGGTCCAGTGGGTAGTCATGCTCCAGGCCTATAACTTCTTTACTAAAAGGCTTATCAGTGCTATAAGCAAGCCCTGCCCAGTGTTTCTGTGCATCTAGGTTAAGGCTCCTTTGAAATAAGCTGTAACCACCCTCAAGAAAGCACAGAATCTTGTTAATTATCCTGTAATCCAATCCCTGCCTTGCTTTTACCCACTTCCATATAGTCTTCCTTCCGTTTCCTCTCTAATGTTAAATGCATAAAAGAAGCTGCAAAAATGTTACACTTGAGATCTTGCTCCCTGGCATATGTCATCAGTTTGGCTCAAATAAACTCTTATAAGAATTCTCTACATGTTTGGACATTCTTATGTCAACAGTGGGGATCTCCACAGCCTAGGTGTCTCTGATGGGTAGGTGTGAGAACAGCCCTTTTTGTGTCTCTGCCCCTCCTACCAGTCTCAGCATGGCTTCTTTATAATCTTAGCTATAGGAGCTCTGTTCAGCTAGTCTTCAGATGGTTCTCAAGGGCGATTGTTCTACAATTGAGTTGTAATTTTGATGTGATTGTGGGAGGAGGCGAGCACAGCATTTACCTACTCTGCCATCTTCACTGGAAGTCCCCCCAAAATTACTTTTTGATTCATGATACATTTTGATCTAAAACATACCCACCATCTTAATTGTGATTAGTGCTGTGGCCTCAGTGCATCTCTCAATAAAGGGACAAAATATACCTGTAGGAGAAAATTCCCACACATCTGCTTAACCTTTTCCATTCCAAATTCAAGTTTAGATAATCACCAATAGAACACTAAGAAATATCCTCTACGGTCGTCATGCAACAGGGATGAATTCAGAATCAGGGATCACAATACCAAGGCAGGAACAAAGCTGAGGGAAGGGTGAAAGTGGCAGTCAGAGCAACCCCGAGTCGCCCAGAGATTCTGTGGTGCATGGCTGCCTGTGTGCCATGGTTTCTGCTGCACTTTATCCCACCTGCTCCATGAGAGGCTCTACTCCCCTTGAAGAGCCTGCTGTGTGCAGAGCGGCCCTCTAGAAACACTGGATATTTTCTTGTAGAATAGAGTTCTGGTTCCCTTGGATTGAGTTTTGAAATTCTTACATGGGCATTCCAAATTACTGTTTTAGTAAAGATTTGAAGTCATCAGTAGCAGCAGAGAGAATACTTGGCATGTGGACACATCATAATTACAATTTGAGGCTATTACCTAAATTCTGCCCTTAAAATTCATTTAATCATGTAAATTAATAACAAAGTCAATCTTTCCCTCTGAAAAACAGTTTGGGAAGTATGTATGTATGTATGTATATATGTATGTATTTATTAGTTAACCAACTTTTCGAATGACCTTGAGAAGAACTTATGGGGAGAAGGCATTCTGTATTTATAATCGATATCACACCACATGGTCATGAGCTCCAGAGAGAATTTACCAGAGTTCCTTGTGTGCCGACTGTGCGGAACTTCAGTACTTACCACTGAAGGTGTGACCTGAGACAGCAGCACCTGCACCACCTGGGATGTTGGTAGAATTGCAGCCTTGGGCTTAGTCTCAACCCTGTTGAGTCAGAGTGTGCACATTATCCTGATCCCCAGGTCATTAGTAAGCACATTAAAGTTGAAAATTCCTACGGTGGAGAATTTGGAGTGGAAATGAGGGCATGGCTCCAGCCATAATATATGAACTCAAGCAGTCTGTCTTACAAGCATAGGTCTCTCCTCCTCTGATGTCCACCCAAGCCTTGATGTATTTACAGTAGAACCCACATCCTAGTATAGACGAGAATTCCTCTAAGCATCAGTGTCCCATGTTTTATGAATGTTGGTGCCACTTTACTGTTCTTGCTAACATTTGGAAGTTGACTTTTGGTCTACTCAACAAAATGCCAGCTGCAGTCCATTTTCCAAGCCTTCAGTTCTTTAGGTAAAGTGCTTGTTTTGTTATGTTTGGAAGAGACATGTCATAAAGGAGCAGACTTTGGAAGGGGGCTGGGCTGCAGTTTTCTCAGGGGAGGTCCCAATAAACCTCCAGCAAGGAGATAGCAACCCTGAGGCAAGTAATTAGGACCTACAAGCTCTTATCAGTAAAAGCTGCAATGCCTTAGAATCATGCTGGAGATCCGCAGGAAGGCGGGGCAGCTCTGCTGTAGTCTGAGATTAGAGAGGAGAGAATGAGACAGAAAGTTTTTCTTTTGATCCATAAAGAAGCCATGAGCTCCTAAGGTATTTTTATTTATTTATTTATTTATTTATTTATTTTTTTATTAGGGAATTGGGGAGTGGCACATTGGTTAGGAGTTGGCTTGGGAGTGCAAGCTCTGAGCAGCAGGGGCGCTGGTTTGCATCTCACATGAGGACCAGTGACGCTGCGCCCTCTACAGCTAAGATGGTGAACAACAGTTCGACCTGGAGCTGGGCTGCCATGAGTCACCGGTGACAGCGTAGGCTGCAGTGGGGCTGGCCAGCAGGGGGCGTGAGCTTTCGTGAGCAGCCGTGAGCCACAGTGAGCGGCCAGCCAATGGCCAGTTTTGAAGTTACAAAGAACGAAGATGTGAAGACGCCTGACAATTTTTCTCTTTGACTTTATGTGCCCAGGGCCTTTGGCTATCTTCCCGAGCCATTGTGTCACACAACTCCAGGGAGTTCTATCTGTATTGTAGTTTATGTGAGTGGGGCCCCCTGGAGTTGTGCAGTGCTCCAATTCTGTTGACATTTCCCAGTGTAGACGTAGGTAAAAAGGATATAGGCAGAGCTCTTTTATTCAGCACCTATTTAATGTAATTATTCTCAACTCATGCTGCATATCATAATTATCCTTAGAGCTCTCAGAAATATAGCTGTTGAGGTCATATTCCTACAGCTCTTAACTCAATAGGTCTGCAGCAGGACCTGGAAATCTGTATGTTTATACAACTTTAGGTAATTCTGATGTGCCATCAACTCTGTATTTAGTGGTATTTCAAGCTAAGGCAGATATTTAGAAGTGAAGACACTGTATGCATATGCCTTGAAGTCATCTGTAGTTTTGTGGGAGAGATGTGAATGCAAATGACCATGATGTTATAATATTTGAGGGCTATGATGAGGGCAAGTACCAAGAGTCCCAAAATGATTGTGACAGATAGTGGCACCGCACTTTTACTTGGGCATGTGTTTGTCTGTCTGTCTGTCTGTGCCTCTCTAAGCAAAACTGAGACCTCTGTGAGAGCCGATGTTAACATTCCTCTTCCATGTCCTGTATTCACTTTTTGAGTTCTGACCTCTCCCCACCTCTACAGATGTCCGGGTTCTGTGGTCCACCCCTTTAATCACTGTTGTTAAAACATGATCTGCTTGTTCACGCTGAGGTCTATGTAACTGATGATGCTATTGTGTGCCTTTCATGAAAACTTTGCATTTTAGTAGACAGACCAAGACCATAATGATGGGACTTGTGAAGTGGCAGCTTGGGTTGGGGAGGGTATGTGTGTAGGCACGGAGCGGGAGTCCTCAGGCACCTTATAATCCCACTGTGGCTATGTCTTATTACTGCATTAGAGGCTGACTGCAAAATTTAGGAATTAAGGTTGGAAATGAGGGGAGAGAGAGGAGGATCAACTGCTGCTAATAGCTTACAGTAGCCATTAGTTTGAAATGAAGCACTAATTTAGAGAAGTGCTGAGTAAGAGGAGAAAAGGAGAATTAAAGGAAATGAAACTCCAATGAACAGTTGATCATGTCTTAATGAGCAGTGAAAATCGATGAGGTGAAAAATGTCAGCGCTCTCAAAAAGATGTTTTCCCGGTTTTTAAAATAATCAGTAGCGTGCCAAATTCATCTTCCATTTTAGTAACGACTAACATATTTATATTTTCTTTATGTCTCTTCAGTATCACAGTGGCTTTCAAATTATTGTTTCCTTGAAGTCTTATGAAGATGACATAGCCTTATTTTTATGTTATGTATGAATGGACTGAGGAAAGCTTGTCGCTCTAGGGTAAACCAGATTCTTGGCCATGAAATTTAGTTTATGGTTCTCTGGGTAGCAAAGCCAGAATCTCCATATCTTGGCCTCATAGCTGTATGATATGGATAAACAGTAGTGCTGGGAAGGTTATTAATGTCATACCCTGAAAGTAAATAGAGACACAGTGTGGAGAGTTCAGCTCTTTTGCATGGGTTGTCACAAGCTGTAGAGTCCACGATCCTTTCGCTTTTAGATTTATGTTCACTTTGATAGATGATGCATCCTGTGCGTTACCTATAGATTCAGAGAGTGAAGCCGAACAAGCTTGGAATTTTTCCTCTGAGGCCTCTCTCCCTCAGAAGTCTGCTTGCTCCTGGGTGTTGGGATGTTGAAGCGATTCCCAGCGAATCTGTGAGTTGTCTCAGCTTCACCACACCACACCACAAATGACCACGGGTTTGCAGGCTTTCGGCTTTGCTGATCACACTGGACAGGTACACACAGGTGTACCAAATGCCTCAACATATATTAATCTCTGGTGTGAGGCACATGCTGCCTGTCCTGGGATTTAATTTGCAACAAATGTCATGCTTCCCTTTCTTGGAGATGCCACTGCCGTAGACAATAAAATACAACACAATTTCATGAGTTATAATCACACATGCTCTGAGTCATCCATTTCAATTCTTCCAGATTTGAAATCATGGAACTTACACAAGGACATTGGTAGGCCCCCTAAAGTGTTGTTTTAGCTATCAGCAAGGTCAAGCGCAGTTTCAATGTGCGCCTGGTTGATACTGCTGTTTAAAGCTGTGGAAAAAGCGCCGCTTGACCTGATGTGTTGTCAAGCTTGTCTGAGGGGACACGTGTCTCTGTCTGCTTTTATGTGAGAGAATACAGCACAGCTGGAATTCAAAACACTAAGAAAGGTACCCAGGTGAAATATAAATTGATAGATTTTTTTTCTTTTTTGTACTTTGAAATGAACAAAGCCCTCACTTTACAGTGGATTTCAAAGTCCACACAAAGTAGGACCGAGGTAGTAGTGGAGGATGCCTGTGTGCTGAATGGATCATCTATTTGGCAGCAGCGTATTCATCTGTAGACCCCTGTATGGGAAATACAATAGGCCTGGATCGCTTTCACTCTCCCCCTCTCTCTCTCTTTCAGCATCAGGGCATGTCTTCAAAGCAAAAACTTGAATTCCATGGTAAGGTTTTGGAGTCTACAAATTAGGCTTCATGAAGATAATATCAGAGAAATAGAAAAATAAAACAAATCAATCCCCCAACAATATAAACAACATTCCAGAATTTTTCAATCCATCAATGAAAAATAATTAAGTATACGTCAGTATTTATCTCAGGAGATTAGAGCATTGACAATCTGTAGTGTGAGCTTGGTAGGCGTACTAAAAAACTACCTCCTCACCGTTTCCCAGTGACCTGTATAATGAAACAAATGATATATTCTTTGATTGCCTGTGTGCTGGCCTGGAACACTGACTCTCACAGTTTGTTAGTATGCACCATTAGACGGTCCGGTTTCTGGCCGTGGTGATGGCTGGAACAGACAGCCTCAGGAGGGGCAGGCAGGTAGATTATGAAACTATGGATTTTGGAGTGGTTTTTTAATTAAAAGAAGCAAGGAATCTATAATCTCCCTTGATTTGCTTAAACCTTTGTTAATAAAATTTCTAGAGTAACAGGAAGATGCTTCAGTGTACTCTGCGATACAGACTATTTAGCACTAATTTCAACCATACCCTTGCCTAACAATCAGGGGCCACTTCAATTCCATGCTAAGGTTTGGTACATGGAGGAAAATCTTATTCTAGAACAGGGCACAGTTAGCAGTCAGTTGTCAATTTCTGTTTCAAAGGAGGATTGAACAAGATAATTGTGGGCGAGGTGTTTGTCTTAATCCTTTTTCTTGACCACTTCAGGATCTCTTTGGTGAAGGAAGGCAAAACTCAGGAACCAGCAAGAAAGGAGTGCGAATTGGACAAAACTGAAATAGTTGTGGAAAGATAGGATTTAAAGCCGTGTACTACATTGACTATTTACGGATCCTGTTTTAATTTTTGAAAAGGCTGATAGTGTCCATCCATAATTTCTTTGTAGCCACAGGGAGCCTTTATTCTATTAATTCTGTTTTAGTAACAAGAGTAACTATAATTTCTATAACAGCACCTACTGTGTGCCAGACACTATGCCACATGCTTCAGTCACATTATTCTTTAATCTTGAAGTCAAACCCTGAAGTATATATTGTAATTCCCACTTTACTAAGGAGAAAAGTGAATAGTTGACTGAATAGTTTGTCCAAGGTCATTGCTAATAAGTGGGAGAGCACTTTTAAACCCAGGTCAGCCTGACTGCAGAACCCATGAAATTCCAACTGCAATCCACCAACCATCCAGTTTAGGAACTAGCAAAATCAGCAGGTGAGCTCTGTCTGACTGAGCCCATCTTAGTGCATAGAAGTTTGGATTGTGTGTGTGTGTGTGTGTGTGTGTGTGTGATGAAAAATGCCTTCCTATTTAAAATTCATTGTCATGCATTATTAGTTCCTGGAATAGATGACTCCTTTATTTTACTACTTTAAAACAGCCAGTGATATAAATGGCAGGACAAATGGTGGTTGTTCATGTAGTTATTCTTAATTTGTGCAAGGATATTTTACTACACTTGTATTTATGGATACAAGAAAAAATACAAGACTAAATGTGATCAGTCTGAAATAGGCTTATTATTTATTCTGTGAATATGCATTTACACTATACATAGTAACATTAAAGGGGCCTTCACCACACAATCCATCAATATGTAGCTGTCAGTCTGTCAGTTAATTACAATTAATGCAATCAGCAAGGCAGCGCTCCAATGCATATTAACAATAGTTTGCATTCTGCAGCCATGACATTTGAACCATCATAGAGTGTGTGATGAATACACATTAAAAAGAATGCATCCTTTTCAGCTAAATAATTTTGACACAATGATAACATGTTTCTCCCTCTTTTTCTAAAGCGCTCATATCATTTCTCTCCTCACAATCAGGTAAAGCAAAGCAAAAAAAAGAAACAACTTCCAAAATGACTAGTAAGACACTACTGACTTAATTTCTGTTTGCTGCATTGAACCATGTTTTCAAAGTAGCCTTGGAAAAGTTCCTTTTATTTTTGTCTGTAACAGGCTGACATTCTTATAAGGAGAGGAATTCTGGCAGAATTTTAAGACAGAAAGGACTTAAAACATGTTGTATTTTGACAAATGTTTGGCTCTGTAAGGTCTTTTTTTCCCTTTTAGTAATTGTATTCATTCACCTTATCCTGTGGAAATTTACTGCCTAATCATGTGCCATCCTGAATATAAGGCATAGCTGCAAACTGGTACAGACATAGGCAAATGGGATTATGAGAACCCAGAAACTTCCAGTTGGTCTCAGAACCTTCCCTTACTTCAGTGATTTAAAAATTCTCCACAAGATTCTTTGGATCCTTTGAAAGATGGGGTGAACCAAGTTCTGTAGTGTCTCAGGCACCTTCGTTGCCTCAGAACTGAGCAGCTGACCGCTCTGCACGAAACCGGGGCTGAGACTGCCCAACACCTCAGCTGCTCTAGTGTCCCCAGGGTCCGTGGCCAGGCGCTATGCAGGCCACATAGACTTTCTCCCTTCTTCTCCAGTTTTGTTTTTGGTAGTGTGTTTCAGATTTAGACTTTCAAAGGCTTATTTCTGAGAAGAAAGTTAGGAGAAGGGGTTTCATTCTAATCCATGTACTCTCTGAGAACTACCTATTCTGTGGGTCCCTAATGCCCTCATTCAGGTTCACGTGCCTTCCTGCACATGCTCAGGGAAATTAGCAGCTGATTGTCAGTGAGCTGAAGGTCGTTTCATAGAAATGCTGCTGCCGTGTAATTTCTAGCCCAAAGTCCCTGGCAGCTTGCAGCCGCTGGATCTCGTGCCATCAGAAGCCATTGTGAGGAAGTGTACCCCATGCCACTGAGCTGTCACTGTCTTAGTCACCCCCTAAGGAGCATGTCCCAGTTCTTTCCTTGCATAGAGGGCAGAACAGATCTTGACAGTAATGTTCTTTCTAGATAAGGCTCGGCTTGCCAAAGCACTCAGTTCCTATTCTAATGCTTTCTCCCCTTTTCTCACTCTCTTCACACTTATTACATTTTAGTAGGTTAAGCATGAAGGAAAAAATAGCATAAATGGAGGGCTAATGATGAAAGGACTTTAAAACCTCCCCTCTTGGCAAAAGGAAATTGCATGTTTGATCTGTCTCTTATTCCAATGAATATATCCTTTTTGAATTATTATTATAATGCGTAAGAATATGTGTAAGAATTCTCATTTTTTTTCTATATTAAGAACACTTTACAATTAAACCCATTGCATTGCACCAAGATTCTTGTTAAGAGATATAACTTGTTCTTCTGTTTTAGTCATAGTATGTTTCAGTATCCTTGAGAATACATTGTCTTTCCATGTTGTCAAATGCTTTTGAAAAGACACATGTATGACTAAGTAGATGACTGTGGTTCCTAACTATTAGGAGTGAAAATATAATAGAAAGAAATGTCTTTTTGTATAGTGTTTTTTGTATGGGTTTTTTAAGCAGAGAAAAATGCTATTAAATATCACTTATCTCCCTAAAAATGATATTGAGACTACTAAAACATCCTGCTATAGTATTTTTGATTATGAGCCATGGAAATTATTCTTTTCATTAATGATAATTTGTTGTTTGTCTGAATGTGAAGAACAGTATTATGGGACATAGGTCCTCGAAGGTGACCTGTGTGTATAATGCAAAGCACATCAGATTTCTCTCAGTCGTGACTTATCCGTGCTTTGCAATAGGAGGATATGTGTTGCATTGTATAGCATGAATTATGGTGATGCTCTGGGCCACGTTACAACCCAAAAAGAGCATAATTACCATATTTTGCCGTGTATAATGCATACTTTTTTGCCCAAATTTGTGATGGAAAAATAAGGATGCACATTATACATGGGTAGTACTAATTTCATATCTATATAAATGTTTTTACTTTTATTTATGCTTATGAGTTAAAAAGTGTAATTATAAATAAAGGAATCCCCAAATTCCTTTATAATACAAAAAACAAGTACCTAAGTATAAACAAATAAAAATTTGAATTAAAATATTAAAGCGAAAGATTTTTTTTTTACTGAAAGTTTGGGCCAAACATGTAGGTTTGCATTATACACAGGAGCACATTATACACAGCGGATATAGTATTCACCACACAAGGGCACCCACTTTCTTAATTTCTGCTAATAATTATCTGTTTTCAACTTTGACATTATTTTGTTAGTAAGAATAAAGCAAAGATTTTCCATTTCAAGGCTTAATTTAATTTAGAACTGTTCAGAACTTTTCAGACTCTTAGAGCACCACCCTCAGAGACCTCATGGATTTCCTTTATTTCATAGGAGCGCGAGTGAGAAAACCAGTTCAGCATGGCCAATTTGGTATTTTTCAAATAGGTGAGAAAAGGAAAACTAGATGCTTCGAGGCCAGCGGTCTGTGTCAAGTCTTCTATATGATCATTCTGAATGACAAAAATTACCTTGTAGGTCAGAGAATGCTTATTTTAAACTCAGTATACACCCACTTGTACAAAAGCAGGTGCTCTATATAGCATAAAGCGAGAGAAGCTGGCGTCTTCGTGCTTCCAGGGCCTTTGAGACTTTGGAGCACGCTCAGCTCCATTGTGCCTCGAAACAAATCATTTTTCTTTCAGGCGTTTATTGCACATGGTTATTTTTTTCATTTCAATAGAGTATTTTGCAAACCCTGAATCTCACTGGAAGGTAAAGGAGGTGGGAATCAGCAGTCACCATTTAAAAATCCTTTGAGAAGATTTCATCAGCATAGAGATGAGTTTTGTGTTGTTATTTTTCTTTTGATTTGAGTGAAATGCTTCTGGAAAGGCAGGAAGGCAGGAAGGAAAGAAAAGAAAGGCAGGCAGGCAAGTTTTCTACAGAAACTAATGTACATAGACTAGGAAGATAGAATAAAAGGATGGTCAAATTATTAACTTGGGGCATTTAATGGTTGATAGTGGTCATTGCTGATGAATCCATTGTATAGCCCAGGCTAGTTAACTATTAAATCCACTAAAATGGGCATATGAATTGTACTGTGGGGCCATTTTACACAAGCAGAACAGCCAAAGTCCATTGGCCTTCTTGGAATAATGCAAATGAAAATTAGGACTGGCATGAAAATCTGCATATATGAGAAGCGATTTCACTTTAGGGCTTTAATTGATGTCAGTGATCTATAAGATATAACTTTCTGTTCAACAACAATTATTAATTTTTTTTCTAACTGCTTACTATGGGAATTGGGATGATACTGCATTAAATTTCAGTATTTGCTTAGAGCACTGCTCTCACATCTCCTGCAGGCTAGCCCTTAGAAGCTTACCATCATCTTCATCTCTGTAGTCCCCCAAAAAAGAATGAAACATGACTTTGGGCCTTGGAAAAGTGACTATAACTATAACTTTGTACAATGATATTACAAAGCCACAGAAAGAAAGTCAGTGCAATTATCTTGTAGGCACACATGAGGGTGGCAGCCACCAAGTGTGTGTAATGTGTGACAGAGCTGTAAGTCAGCAAGCATGACAGGCCACTTCCCATTATCACAAGCCTCGTGGGGCATCACAGTTTCATCACGGTGGAAATTTGTTATTTTCAGAACCTTGCTGAAATTGTCCAGTTTTCAGGACTACAAATGACATATGTGGCACCCTGTTTCTCTGGAGGTAACAAGGCAGTAGAAAACACCTGCCTTTTTAGGAATGATAAGAATATAACAAGGTTGTTTGCTGTAAGATCAGCATATCAAAATCAGTTGCTTCCTTATATCCCAGCAATAACCCGTTAGAAAATAGAAATGAAAAGAGAATTTCTTTCAAATTTGCAACATAACCTCTATAGTATCCGAGAAAAAAAACCTAACAAAGAGTGCATGTGCTTTAAAGAGAATCATTCAATGAAGAAGCAAACCGTAAATAAATACATTCACTGTGATATGTGTGTTTTGAAAATCATCCACAAAATATACTACTATATGTAAATATATTTATGTAAAAGTATAACAATGGACTCGGAGGATGAATACCAAACTCTTAGTGTCTTGGAAACTGGGGTTGGAACTATGTTAGAGTGGTGGTCAAAGGGGATTTTGGTTTTATTTCTGTACTAAAAATAAGATTTTTAGTTTTATTTGTGATCTGCAAATTTTTTTTTACAGAGGATTTATTCATATATTACCTCTGTATTAAAAAAGTTAATACATGGAGATAATATTAGAATACTAGAATCACATAGATTAACACACCAATATTGTGTGCTGAGAATGTAGGTGACTCTTATTTTCTTTACTTTTATATTTTCCAAATTTTATTTCCCAGCACCTCAGGAAAAAAAGTTGACTTGCTATCAATTTAGTCAGAGACTGTTAGGGGCTAAAGCATCATGACACGCAGAGAAAAGCCTGGTACATCATGGCATGGTAGAAAAAAACAAAACAAAATAGAATTTGGAGACATTGGCCAGAGTTCAAAATCAGTGTCATCATTCTGGAAATTCAGGCAGAAGTTTAGTGAGGTTTCCCCAACTGTCACCTGGAGATAATAGTACCTAATATGCAGGTTTTTGAAAGGATTAAAGAGAATGAATTTAAAAAGCCTTAGGTAGGACCTGTTATATATGAGGTTTTCAAAAAATGGAAATCTGATGATGAAACTCTAAAAAGGGATGTGAGGCATTTAACAATCTTAATCAAGTTATCAGCCTAAGGGAAGCTTAATATCTAGGGAAAATATATCCTATAGTCAGATTCAGGACCATCCAGATGAAAAATTAACCCAAAATGAGTCATATCAAGATATATAAAGTTGGAATTCCAAGCAGGGGCCGATGGCCAATTACTAAAGACCCTCAGACTCTGCCTCTGTCCTTCGGGAGAACCTATTGTTTGGTTTTGGCAGGTGAATTAAAACCAGCCTTGCGATGGTGGTGGTGGATGGGTCACACTTACTGAACACCTATTGTGTGCCAGGCATTGGTTTAAGACCTTTGCGTTCTGAAAGCATTGCATTTATTCCTCACGACAGTCTTATCTTTACAGATGAGAAAATAGCCCCCGAGAGCTATGGTAAGCTGTTTAGAGTCACAGAGCTAATGAGTGCCATCTGCCTTGTTATTGAGGTGATTCCAAGCAGTTTACTGGGCCCCATTGAAACACAGCCTCCGTTTAGGTGGCTCACTCCCAGAGACCACCTCTGTTCTGTCTCGTTTTCCTCACATGGTTAATGGTGATTGGGATACTTACCTTTTCTGCCGTTGCACATTTTGTGGCAACTATCAGACCAAAAGAGGCGTTCCCTCTAAAAGCCTGCCTTCCAACCACTTAGTAGGTTGCCTGACACCAAGTTCCCACATTTATGGTTGTTTTTCTGGGTTAAATAATTATGGATAAATACCCTTAGTTTTGCTGATTCACGAGTACCTAATACCTGGCTGGGCTGTGTTTTCCAGTGGAATTCCATTTCTCTTACCTGAAGGAAAGCAGCATTGTTCCCCAGAGGCTGTGGACACCATGAATGACCCTGCATGGGACAGGCAAAAACAGAGGGAGGGAAAAGGGGAAGAAACGCTGTATTTCACTTGAGAAATGGCAGCAGGAGAACATAACTGTGGCTGGGCAACCTTGAAACGTCCAATACGTTAAGGGGAGTTAGCAGTAATGCTTTTTTATTGGACAGCTTTATGTGGGCACCGAAGTGATTGCAATCTGGTGAAGGCAGAGATGAAGCCAAAATGCCCCGGGTTGCAAGGCCTTTTATCGGGTTAGTCAAAATATTAATGGAACTGTTTGTGGCTCTGAAGCGAAAGTGGGTTTCATTTCCCAGATGCACTGTGTCCCCTGGGTTTGTCTCACGGCCTTCTTTCTCTCCTGCTCGGCATCCTTCTCTCAGGTGCTCACCACGTGGAACTGTCTTTAGCTTTTCCTTTTCTTTGGCCCCATGTTCTGCACCCGGAGCCCTGGAAACTCATTTCCAATGTTCTGTTAGTTGCGATTCCCAGTTTTAATTGTTTAACCTAGGGTGGAGGCTGCATGCATCTAAAGAGAGTTACCAGGGTGTTGAGCCATTTCACAGTTAATCAAAAACTGTAGATATCACCTTGTAGATTGCTTCAGTTAGAAAGAAACTGTGACTATGACAAGTGAGGGTTATAGTAATTCCAGCATCTCTTGTCTTCTCCTGTCTGGGTTCATTTTAAATATGAGATAGATAAATCCTTTCTATGCAGCAGAGACATAAAAAAATCAATAATCAATTTACTTTTACCTATGCTGCACAAATAATAAAGCAGAAGAATTTCAGTTTTCTTCATAAGTTTTCCTTTTTCCCAAATGCAGACTTGCTTTTCACATCTTTCCTTTTAGTGCTATAGCAAGCAGTAAGCTTCAAATAAATGCTAATCTGTTCATTCACACTGATCTAATTTTAACATGGGTGATGGTTTGAGGTAACTCCTGCTAGGAGTTAGCCGGGAGCTAGGGGCCAGGGCCTGAAGGGACCTCCGTGGATGGAAGCACATAGTCTTCCCTGAGGGTGGGCATTCAGTGACTACAGGGGGCTTCTATTTATCAGTATTTATGAGCCCCACCTTTATGGACTTGGTGCATGTACATCAGAGCAAGCAAAAGCTGTTTCATAGAAGAACCTTGCTCTAAAAATTCCACGTAGGACATACTTTTCATAGTAACAATGAGAAGTGGAGGTGTCTGGAGGATAAAATCAACATATGCAGAAAAAAGGTTTAGCTGAAAATTCAGCAATGAATAAAACAATAAGCAGAAGGAAGATATTATATGAATTTTCCCCAAATGATCCAGTGCTGATTTGGTCTCAGTCTCTCTGCATTTCCAACTGGCTGCCTTTCCTGTGCTGTGTTGAACAGAATCTCATTTGCTCAGCATCCTTGTGTAATGATGTATTTTGTGTGTGGGCATTTTCTAGGTAATTGAAGACTAACCTTTTAAGGATTGAAACTTCTAAAAACGTTTAGGTAATTTTATTTTATTTTATTTTTTTTACATTATAGTGCTTTCAAATTGGGTCCATTGAACACAATTTAGCATTTTCTTGACAACTAAAATTCATCTTGAGAAGTCCATTTATTGTGCTAAAATGCAATGATTTTTCTCTTTCTTGTTGTTTAGAGTGGTTTACATTGGTACTAAATGATGCTGGGTTGTTCTGTCTGAGGTCCGCCGTTCTTTTTTTCCCCCCCTAGTTCTTATCTTTTGTCAAAATAGTAATTTACTGTTGTTAGAGTGTTCTCTTTTCTGATTTATTCATTATAATTTCACATGAAATGAGAAACCAGATATCCAAACATATTAGGAGTGGAAAATAGCAATAAAAGTAAATGGGTTCTGAGGAACCCTCTAATGAATAAAGTTCACAAACTTTTGCAGTATACGTGTTGTACAGTTTGCCTTCCACCTTTTAGGACTGACACCCATGCTTCTAGAGTAATGACCTACCTTCTACATTTGAATTAGTCCCTCATACTCCTCAATCCACTGATCTTTGTCCCCTTCGGAGACTGAGACGACTATTGCTTTGGTTATCGATACCATTTTCTCTTGATTGCTTGTGTTTAGTTCCCTTTGGTGGCCCTTCTTTTTCTCCCCTCTTACATATGTTTTACTGACAGTCCCCGTCTTTCCACGTTGTCTTGGTGAGCCATCAGTAAGTAGGTGATTGCTCAAGGTCCTTTGGGCATAATGTGGGAAAGGAGGATGACTAGGGACAGTGTTAATGGGCATAAGAAAGAACCAGAGCTCAAAAGGCCAGGCAATGGAACTAGCCGTGACCTTGAGGGACAGAGTGGGTGGCATGGTCCCACCGATAACAGAATGGTGGAGGAAGGCTAATCTGAGCAGATGCAGAAGCTAGAACTGGACTCAGTTCCCAGATTTAGGCACTGGATGTTATAGAGCAGGGAGAGGGTGTGCAGCAGCAGGCACGAGGACACTGGGCACACCCTCACCACTCCTTCATGGGTCTTTAGAAGCTGCTTGTGGTGTGAAGATGGAGTGAATACAACTAACCATGTTCAAGCCCAGAGCGATGACTGGTGCCTAACTCTGATAGCCATCTGCGTGGGCTACCTGTTTCATTCTCATTGATTTTTTGAGATAGGATCAGTACAGCTATGTGCCTATATAGAAAAAAGAGATTGAAGAAATATAAAGGAAGTATTAACTTTTTTGTTTCTTGGGAGAAGTGTTATAAAATGCATGGCACTAACTGCTACCTAGATACCCATGACTCTGAAATGTGTTCCAGCCCAGAGAGCTCTATGTAATGCAACCAACTTGTGAATGTCTGAAGCACAGCGTTCCAAAACTCACCTCCTCCTTTCAAACTCATTTGGTGGCGCCATGACTCATATCATCACACAAATAAGAAGCTGGGAGTCATTAGACTCCTTTGCTTTCTGTCTCTATATCCAAGTGGTCACTCAGCCCAGCAGCTCTCACTCATAAATACTTCTTATTTCCTGTCTTATTATCCAATTGCCACTACTCTGTGTCAGATTTACATAATTTCTCATCTGAACTATTAACCTTGACATTTTAACTTGTCTCTCTTTTATGATGACCTTGAAATGTACCTTCTCTCATCGTATCTAGTTATACTGATACATTGTTAAAATATCTGTTAAGCCTAGAATCAAGGAAGTTAAGTTTAATGAAAGCATCATTAAAAGTGTGCGTAATGCTACTGTTAGTGGTCAAAGGTTGAGATTTCCTATGCGATACACGTGTGTTTGATGGGTCAGTTAGTGTTATGTAAATAAAGGCTAGCTGGCAGTCCAAATACATAAGCTTGAATGAAGGCTACTGCAAATTCTAGAATTATGAGTACTAAAATAATAAATGGAATTGAAACCATTGAAAGAATAATATAGTTTGCCCAATCAGGTGAATTAATAGGTGGCCTGCTAAATATTTGTTGAATATTACAAATATCAATCAGCCTGTTGTACAGCACAAGTTATTGGTTAAATAAAAGTCGAAAAGTTTCAATAATTCCTGTATAAGGATAAGTGGAATTGGTGGTAAAAAGCATGCTAGTGAAACTAGAATTTTGTGACAGAAGCCAGTAATTACTGTGCTGCTTGTAATGGAACTGGATTCCTAATTTCGTTAAAAATTGCTTTGCCTCAACCCATGATCTAGGCTCCATCTTGATGGTCCTTCAGTAATGATTGCGTGCCCGCTATGGGCATATTGAGGTCTCTGTCCTCAGATTTAAAACTTTCTTAAAAAAAACCAACCTTTGTCAGAGTAATAACAACATCTCCTACCTAATACAATACAACTTTTTTCATATACATAAAATCCTTTCCCCAAAAGGTGAGACCTAAACCCTGTTGTCACTATACCGTTTCTGAGTAATATTTATTCCTCTTCTAGTTTAGTCACAATCCTGTCTTGATGTATTTTATCTGAGGATTAAATTGTAAGTTAACCATCAACAACAAATTTATATAAATTGTTATGACAGAAAGAGAAGGAAGAGAAAAAGGGCTAATAAATGTAATAACAAATTTTGTATATATTAAAAGAAAAATATATAGCTCCTATAGCCTTTCTTTCAGCAGTTAGTCACGAGGCTATAATTGGTGTTAATATTGTCTTTACTACTATTTCATGTTTCATTTTTTTCCCAAGCCAGCACCTAAGTTAGTTTTTTGTTTTTATTATTATTTTTTATTTTTGAAATCTGGGTTAATTGGGATGATGCGAAACCTCCACCCTGAGGCATTGGGGACCTTGGTATTCCTCCTTGTCCTGGGTTCTTCTGGTCTTCCATGAACTTTTACTGCTGGACATTTCCTTACCATGGAGAACACGCACTTCTCCACTTTTTATGGTGTAGCACAAAATATCACTCCTTGATAATTAAGAACAATTACTTCAAATACCACAATAACTATCTTTTTATGTGTTTCATGTCTTAAACTGCTTAAAATGCATATAAGAGCCATATAACTGTCTCAGCCTCAAGTTTGGTGGGACCAATAGTTTGGTCCCATCTGGAAGCATTCTTCCCTTGGGTATTAAAACAGCTAAACCAGTAAAACCTGAAATTGTGTGTCATGAAGCAAAATTTTGGTTTTGCAATTACTTATAATGATAAGAAGTACTGCTCCGACCAGGCATGCGAATTCTATCTCTAAAAGAAACTGTACCGGATAATGATTGCTGACTTAGAGCATATCCCATACCCAGTTTTTCAGTAGGAGAACACTCTGACTTTGCAAGGTATTGCCTCCAAGGTCATGTTATAACCGAGTGTTCAAGGAGCCAGTATGTTGTTCTGTGGAGTCATCGCTTTTGCATGATGATACATGAAAATAATAGGAACTATCACAGGTGTCAGCTGATTACCTCACTTTTTGTGGTCATAAAATGCAGTTCTTGATCAGAAGCAAAGCTGCCTGGAGTGACATCAATACTGGAAAAACAATAATGGAATAGCAATAAAGGCATTTTGTAAGCCCGTAAGCTGACAGAGGTCTTTATTCCAATGCAGACCAAGTGCTCTCTATGATGAGAGGAATTTAATACAATCATCTTGCCAGCAGATGGCTGGATAGTTATTCTAGAAGTCTCATCATTGCTCTCTATGGTTGGCAGATAGGGCAATCACAGCACCAGATGAACAATGTTGACAAGAAAACCATGTTGTTGATCCCATCTGTTGTCTCCACTCATTATCACCATGGCCACTTTTACATGACCCCACTGATTAAATACTGGAGTAGCAGTGAAAATGGGATGACTGACACCCACAGGATGGCTTAGCCTATCCACTTGATTTGTACTGACCTCTGGTGAGTTATGTACACACAGATACAGCAGCAGTATTTTCACACTTTGTGTCCGTTCTGTGAAGTCCACCTACATCCCTCTTCCCCTGGTGTTCTTGTCATTAATCTTCTATTCTTGTTCTTTCTAAGCCCCTTGCTACCTAGCCAGCTTCTGCCCATCAATCAGTGTGCATCCATACTTTAGACCATCTCTTCTTCCACAAGAAGTGGATGATTGAATGTACCACTCAAAGTGTTTTCCTCTATCCTAAAGATTGCCCTTCACACTCTTTCAGAATGACCAAGACTGAGGAATTCGGGTTTACTTTGCTTTTGTTCACATTGCCATTGTTTTTGAAGCTTATTAGATTGGTAACTATTATAATTTGTTCTTAGATATTTCAGCTGTTACTTTGGTGGTGGAATAAGGAGGAGTAGATGTTTTTAATTTGCTATCTTCCTACAATTGTCATGTGTATATGCAGTATTAAGCAAATTTGTTTTGCATATGCTGTGGTTAAAAGAAGAGTGAAATACATTTATTTCATTATAGAATTCGTTGCATTTTGCCTTATTTAAAGAAGAAATTTGAGAAGACTAAGTTTCCTTTTTGAAGACCTCAGACAATGGGATTCCAGTTTCGAATATCTCACAAAATGTCAGCAGAATAAGCACAGCAAAATGCCCTCCATTTTCTTCAAGGCTAAGGCCATTTTCTTCACATGTCAGGTAAAATGTCTGAGCATATGACAAAACCTTGTAGAAAGATTTTGACCTTCAGTGTGTAGCATTGTAGTCATAGGGGTATTTTCTAGTTGGGGTGATTTTTCTTATCTGTCAAGTGCATGGCAGCTCCAAATTGTAAAACACATCAGTTAAACTCAGTTTTTAATATATGATATTACTTTGAAGATGCTGGGCTCATCAACAGCATTAAGGTCAAAATGGGGTCTTTTATTCTGTAATACAGATAAACTTACCTTAATGGTGTTCATTTTATGTTTATTGAGGTGTGTGTATGTAGCCTCCAGAAAACAACACTGAATTTTTAAAGGAAAAAAAAAACACAACGATTTTTTCTCTTTTCATACTTTTTGCTTGGTTGTCATTTATGAAACATCTTGATAAGCAGGACAGGTTCGTAGTTGTTAGTTTCTTTGTGCAAATAGTGAGTTGAAGGGAGACACTTTCAATAATGAAATAAAACTTCAGTAATGAAATAAGCTTGACAATTCAATTCAACTCAGCAATATAGCTAATGAACACAATACAATTTGTTCTGTTGAAATGCATGTTTCTTTAATGTGGGTTTAGCTCATATGCAATTGGTAAATAGGGATGTGATGTCAACAGAACATGGCGGGTGTGCAGTCCCATGTTAATATTTTAATAGCATGTTAATATTTTATAGCTATTAGATGTCAACTTTTTCACATGAGGAGGAAGCCTTAGCAATAAGAAGACATGAAGAAAATGGCTGAAAAATACTACAAAAGTGACTTTCTTTCCTGCAAAAAAGGACCTTTTTGGCATAATGGCATCAAGCAATGGGATGACTTATACCATGTGAAGCTACCTGGGGAAAGCTGGAAACACAGAAGCAGCGGCTGAGAACATATTGCTTCCATGTTTAAAAAAATAACAGACAACAGTATCCCTGGATTGAATTTTTTATTTTCATGTAATTGTCCTCTATTAGAAATGAATCCTGTAGGGATATACATGTCAGAGTAGGAAGCTTACGCCCAGGGGTAATACCCTTGGACAGGATGGAGTGATGGTGATTTTAGGTGCAAATGCCAACCAAGGCTTCACTGTGGGAGTGGATTTCTCAGGATGTGATTGCTTTTGTCTTCTGGTTACAGTGTCCCTTGGGTATTGACTGGTCTGCCACAACCCTGTTTCTCCCATAAATGCAGGAGGTTTTCCAGGAAGCCGTATTTGACCACAGAGCAGACAT
>NW_017732914.1:57073-57987 GCF_001890085.2 Hipposideros armiger
CTGGCGTGTCCCATTAACTTTTACTCATTGGACTTTTACTCTCTGGATTTTATATATTCTTCCCCATCTCTTCATTGTATAGAAGCAATACCATTTCTCCTTAATAATTAGGATTGATTACTCTAGAAATACAGAAACTTTATTCTTTGCCAATTCAGTGGTAAAAAGAATCAAATGTCAGTGGCTAGCAGTTTCAGACTCCAGTGAAAAGGAAGTCGTGTTTTGTTTCCGGGAGAAGTATTCCTTTCCTGGGAACCGAGACAACCCAAACAGCAGAGCATAAAGATGTTGGGACATGGGAAGCAAACGCTTCGCAAGTAGGTTTTTGGGGATAAACGTGAAGGGAATCACTTCTACTTCCACCATCTGAGTCCCAGAAACCATGTGTTGTTTGCAGGTTCAGAGCACATATTGAATTTTTGGGATGGTACTTACGGTAGACAATGTGATCTATTATCCAGACTGCTCTTCCATGCCCCACCCCCACTCCTCCTCCACCCCTAGAGGAATAAAATACTCATTCCCCCAGCCACTGGGAGTGCTATTGGCAGAGAACCTTAGCTTTCTACCGCTTTCAGGATTGCCTCAGCTGAAGAGGACTCCCTCTCCCAAGGTCACATCCTCTTCCCAGGACCTACTGAGTGGGGGTCTACAGGCCCAGTCCTCTTGCCTGAACTCTTGAGAGTCTCATCATAAGCATCCGCTACAAGGGTTAGCTGAGGTGCTGTTGGGCCTGCATTGCAGCTCAACTTCTGTCTCTGTTTAATCCTTCCTCCTGTCATCTCTTCCACAGGCATTGATTCCAAGTCTTCCTGCATGCTGATCACCTTGCCAGAGTCAGCTTCCTGAAGAACGCAGCCTGCAAGACACTCACCCACAAGCTAAGGTGGCTGGCCATGCTACCCAGGCTGCAG
>NW_017732914.1:61688-63119 GCF_001890085.2 Hipposideros armiger
CATGCTCCTGGCTTTTAGATATTTTCACTCCAGCAAATTGCAGCAGAGTGCTGTTCTTGTGAAAAATTATATCACTGCTTTTCCTTTCCCCCCTTTTAAAAGGAAAGAGTTTTCTTCAGTTGTCTAGCAGACACAGGAGTTTCAGGCAATGTCTGTTTTCATGATGTCTTTAAAATTTTGAACAATATTTTTTATCACAAGGTAATGAATGGCGGGAAGGCATTTCAGTTGAGTGACTCACTGACAATGTGCTAATCAATGTTGGTATGCAAAGAAATGGAAAATAATGAGGAAGTTTATTTTAGAACACACAAATGGGAAAGGGTGGTGTGCTGCGTACTGGGTGCTAATTATAGTGGTCAATCCAACTAGATAACCAGAGTTGCAAACGTTGTTTCTCAACAGGGAAGCACAGAATTTGGCTGACTGTTGCTTCCCAATATGGACCACAACAGTGAGGTGGGGGCGGGGCACTGGGAGATTTTTTTTTAGAGGAGCTGCAGAGTCATCAAGAAACCCAACAAGAGCTAGTAACCTTCAAAATGGCTTTAAAAGTGCCATATAATTCAACCTTGCTTTGTGCTGAGAGACATCCAACAAAGAATGCCTTAAAACAATGTGTAGGGGCAAATGAAAAAAAGAGGAAAGCTGCAAAGGGGGGAAAAAAAGAGAAGTGGGTGCAAAGGGCTTTGAATAAGACTTAAGAAATGAATGAAGGAGCTGGCGGAAGGCACCTGTCTGCACAGCAGAGCCCGGAGTTCACCTCTTACACAGGGGCACGGAAATGCTCGGGCCTTGCACCGGAAACGTTAACAAATGTGGAGCCACCAGAAAGGCATGATCGTGTTGTTGACCACATCGCCCGGATCTTAGCAGGTTTCCCAAGGGCAGCCCAAAATCAATCTAAATAGTATTTGAGGATTTCAGAAAGCTGCACTGAGGAAATGAAAACAGTTGAATAGATGGAGTTGAAGATTATTTTCAAAGTCATTTACAATGTCACATATGCAAACACAGAAAAGATACAAGAAAAGAAATATTGCCTAGCAAATCAGATAAATATATATATATATATATATATATATATATATATATATATATATATGTATGTATGTACATAATTCCTATTTAATAATTTCACTATGGCTTCAGTTGTAGAGATTGTTGTGTTGATTGAAGTTTAGAAATGGAATTAAGGAAGCCTGGCCCTGGGGAGGAATGGATGCTCGTGAAGCTCTTGGCTCTCTAGTCTTTGCCTTCCACTTTGGCTCTTATTTTTAAGCACCCAGTCCCCTCATGGTCAGCTCCGGCTCTCACCTGTAGGCCTTATGTGTCGCTCTACCTTCCTTATATTCGAGCCAGCTTGCCTGCCCCCCGCCCCTTGATTCATTCAATTCATTCACACAAAAAAGAATATCTGTCTCTATATAT
>NW_017732914.1:64924-85950 GCF_001890085.2 Hipposideros armiger
CATAAGGAAGAGGAAGTACATTTACAGTGCACATGAGAGGACCCACACAGTTCAAATCTGTGTTCTTCAAGGGTCAACTGTACTTTCTATTAGAAATTAAAATGGAGATTCAGTAGAGCCACTCTATCAATGCGAGATCCTTTTGGATCATAGAAACCCTTGTTTTTAGTGACACATCCTTCATTTAGGAATCCCAAATAATATAAATAAATGCCAGAATATCTGGAATTTAAAACCCTCCAAGGTATTTAGTGAATATTTCGCATTTGTCTGTCTGAATGAACAGAAGCAAGGGGAGCTAACACGGCTGTTTGCCTGAGGAGTGCTTGTTCTCTAGTAGTGAGATGGGGGCTTTTAGGCTTTCCGGCGCCTCTTAGCTGAAAGCCTCATCCCAGGCCTCTCTAAGACAGTCCTGGGTAGGCCAAGTGGGTGTTTCTCTGGGGTTCTCTTTATTTGGGGTAGCTTCTGTTATTTTGGGTTTGTCATCTTCTAAACTGTCTCCCTCTCTCAGGTTCTTCCTCTACTTCCTGTGAACCTCTTAGCTCTTAAAACCCCTTTTTATGTCCCGTAACTTTCCCAGAGGACAGTGTGTACATAGCAGGGTCTCAGACACATCCTCTGAGATAACCTGTCGGTTTCCCAGCTCTTCTATGCTACAGCTCTTCCAAGCAGCAGCTCTTCCAAGAACCTCTAGATTAGCTTTGGGGGAGCAAATCAGTATAAATACTGTTATCATCTTAACTGCCCCCTCAGCAACTTTCTGTGTTTCTCTAAGGCAGAGAAATGGTCTGTTGATTTCTCCTTGGCTCTGAGTGTGTTTGCAGATACCAGAAGGATCCCAGGATGCTCCGATTCTCTCTTTGTGGTGGATAATTCAGGAACCTAGGGAGCCTGGCAAAACCCTTCAATTTATATTTACTTCTTTGGGCAAAGCCACACATAACGAATCAAGACTCAGAAGCAGCTCTGGGCTTATCATAGTTCCCTGAGGTAATTATGCAAAGTAAACTCTAATAAAGAGCATTGGTTATACACATAAGAGCAGCTTAAATCCATGCTTCATTTAAGCTCATTGTGATGAGCGGATATTTGGTTGTTTGTTGCCTATTCCCTGTGGATTGAAAGGTTAGTATTCATTTCAGGGTAGCATAATGTGTTCTTTAAGGGAAGACAGTTAAAGGATGAGGCAAACTGCACGCCGGGGGTAACAGGTGACTTGTACCTTGGACTGTGGGAGTGTGTGTGTGTGTGTGTGTGTGTGTGTGTGTGTGTGTGTGTGTGTGTAGTTTTCATTGTCTGCCCCTTAAAAGCTGGGAGGTGGGAGGGATTCTAATTAGGGACACCCCTGTGGAAAGGGACTACCCTGGGGACGGATGTCACCTCCATTTCTGGTGCATGGCTAGGACTTTTCCAAGGTCATCAGGCCGCTACCTAACTTTCCTTGAAAGGAAGAATAATTAAAACTCAGCACTGATGAAAAGATTATGAAATTGTCAGTCAATTTCGGCTGCTATCACAAAATATTATAGATTGGGTGGCTTACAACAACAGACATTTATTTCTCACTGTCCTGGAGACTGGGAAGTCCAAGATCAAGGCATGGGCAGATGCGGTGGCTGGCGAGGGCCCTCTCCCTGGTTCATATACGGAGGTCTGTTATCTATAATGACACACGATGGAAGGGCAAAGGAGCTCTCTGGGGACTCTTTTATAAGGGCACTAACCCCATTTATGAGGACTCTGCCTTCATGACCTAATAACCTCCCAAAGGCCCCATCTACTACACCATCACTTTGCAGTTTAGGACTTCAGCCGATGAATTTTGGGAGACATAAACATTCAGTGCATTGTGGAAATAATATAATTGGATGTAGTTTTGCTGATTTTGTGGGCAGATTAGCTGCATTGTTAAAGGATTTAATTCTTGTCTTTGAAGACCCGTTAATGTCAGGCATTGTTTTCCCTAACTCCCCTCCTTCTCAGTCCCTAATGTCTTTGAGGTACAGGTAGGCTCCATTTTAATCCTCAGTAAAGTAAGAAGTGAGCATCTGAAGTCTTATTTACTGACAGGTGGAGCCTGGAACCCTTCCACATCTACGCAGGGGCAGTCGCCAAATAGGCTCAGCTTCAGACATGCCACAAAACTGCCCTGAGCTGTGACATCTGATTGGCACCCACCCCCTATTCTCTCCCAAGTGTCAGGCGATGTCAGGCTAGGGGTTTCTTTATTCTAATGTTTCAAAGATTCGAAACTCGTTATCATTTCTGATAGCCAGTTTTGTATTTAAAACAGCAACAACAATACAAGTAATACTGATGATAGCGCAGCTTTACTTAGCACATTCATGTAGCACCATGTGGAATGCACTTTTTCAAATGTTTTACATGGATTATCTCATTTCACTCTCAACAATCCTATAAAATATTTTATTCTCAGCTTATAGTTCAGAAAATGGAAGCTTTGAAAGGTTAGTTAACTTGCCTGAGTTTACGCAGCCAGTAAGTTGCAGAACCAGCATTTAAAGCCAGACTTTGTGACTCAAGAACATGCATTTTAACCAATCCTTCAGTTGTCTATTACATTACCAGCTTCCCTCTATGAGAAACTCTTAAAACCCGGTAGGCCATCTTCAACATCTGGTTTGTTGATATCTGGTGGAATTGCTGTCAACCTTAGGCATCTATTTTTGTATACTAACATTAAATTTGGTTTTATACATTCCCCCTTTGCCTCAATTTTATGATTTGCTAGTTTTCATTGAGTAGTATATGTTGGGTTGTTGGAAAAGTCCTGACAGATTTTTGCAACGAAAAACATGGAAAACATACATCATGACTTTTCTGACAACCCAATATTTTAGTATATTGATTAGAATAATACTTGGAGCTGCTGCATCTCTCATTGACTTTGCACAGAAGCTTCTCTCTGGCTCATACCATCGTTCAGTGCTGGTGCTTCTGCTTGGTGGGCTGCCTTCTTCATGGTCATTCAGAGGCCCAGTCGTCCTTCCTCATGGGGCCTGGACTTTCCTTAAGGCCACATAGTCCTCTGTGTTCAGTGCAGATGGAGAATGAGAAGATGGAGTTAGGTCACTTGCTTCTCAACCAACGTGACTGGAAGTGACACATGTCTGTCTCTTTGGCAAGAACCCTTCACCTGACACCACTTGAGGCAAGAAGACTGAGGAATGTAATCCTTGGCAATAGCTATATAACGGGAATGGGTGAACCAGGATCTTTGGTGGGTGATGACCAGCCATCCTTGCCATGTTTGGTAACATGTAGATGTCCTTGTGTAAGAAGGTTGGGTATAAGCAAATGGTAAAGTAAAGGTCTGGAAAGAGCTTAGTGGCGGTGAACTTGGAACCAGTATGGCTGCATGAGTCCTGGAAAGTCTGTGCCTATTGGGCCGAAGTCTCAATGCACTTGTATAATTTTGTGACTGGGCCTCTGTCTTGCTATGAGGTTAAGTGCAACCTTCTCGGTCTTGCCACATAATCTGCACTTGCTGCTCTATATCTGGAGTGCCAGACCTACCATCTCTGTCTTTACATTTGCTGGTTGGGCTGCTGCTCCTCCAAAGCTGGTGCAGCCCCTAGAACCGTAAAGCTGACTCCCACCTGATTTGAGCACAGCCAGTGTCTAGAGACTTGATGCCAGGAACCTCCTCTATTGATTCCTGGGACAGGGTTTCCTTGGGTAGCCCCTAGTTTTCAGTGCTTTTTTACTAGTTGGTTTTCTAAGGCCCTGGCTTCAACCCACAACAGTCAGATGACCTCCCTCATTTCTCAAGCCAGACTAGTAGGTTGCTGTCTGCACCTAGTTCAGCATACGTTACCAGCAAGGTACAGCTTCATTTCCTGTAGTCTTCCTCCTCTCCCCTGACTGTTCTGATCTTGCTCCAGCCTCGGTGAATGTACAGTACGCAGAATGTCTAGAAGCCTGACTCAGTCATTTTCTGCTTCATGTGCCCTTTTCCCCATTAGCATTAACACTTGGTCAGATTCCCTGTGTCCCCAGCTGACCATGAACCTGCCATCTAACTAACTCTTGGGCTTCCCCACTCCTTTGAATGTTCGTATTCACCAGCCTGTGGTTCTCATCTTGCTCAAATCTAGGCAGATACTGATAGATCAAAAGAGAGACGCACATTGTAAATCAGATCACCCAGCACAGGGAGGCAGGTGGCCCAGGTCCGTGTGAGGAATGTGGCTTCAATTACGCCTTCCTGTAGCAGCTTGGTATTCCCAACCTGACCATCACAGAGCGTAGATGAATCAAGTTCACTTAACCTTTTCACATAGCTAAGCTCCCCAGTTAGGTGGCATTAGCAGTCATGTATGGCTGGATACATGATTGATTGTCTTCCACCTTCCAAACAAGGAGGCGACAATGAATGAGAAAAGAGAAACCATCTTTTAGGCAGAATGTTTCAGGACTTTGTTCTGGGGTTCAATGCATTATACACATGTGTGAACCCCAAACAAACTCCGTTACCATCTGGACTTGAGTCAGTTCAACAATAAAAAATAATGGTAAAAATGATGACACCAGTAGCCTAGCATTGGGTCACAGCCCTTGTTAGGGACTTCTAGGAGCTTCCACACCAGAGAAGTAGCCTCTGTGGCTGAGAAATTTCGTTTTCTCTGAGCACTTGCCCATTTCAGCTGGATTGCTGAGCGGACCTAATACTGCCATTTTGGTGATTTTTTTGGTCCATACAGTGGGTTTTACTGTTTGGAATTTGTGTGATGTTAGCCAGGATCATGTTTTCTACTTCACCACAGGCCTTACCATTCCACAGAGCCATTTCACGCGTTTTTTTGTTTTGTAATCTTTCATTTAAGGGATTTGAGTAAAATAAGTATTACCATGAATGCTATGCTTTGTAATACTTTGAGATATCATTTAAAGAGGGGAAGAGATAATGGAATTAATATTTATTGGGTGGCTACTTTCTGCCAGGCACTGTATTTGTGTATTCTTTCAGTTAATATCCACAGAAACTTTCTGAGTAAGGCAGTACCTTCCATTTTATTAATGAGTAGGCTAATAATGTGTAAATAGCCCTTGTATTATACATTTAGCAGAACAGTGTATAGAGGACAGGCTTTGAAGCTTATTTCTGTAGCATTCCTCCTTTAAGCCTCTGGCTCTCAAGGTTTATAGGGACTACAGGCAGCAGCATGCCTCTGCTTGTTACAGGAAATCTGGTAATAAATGCTAGTAATGCAACAAACAGAAAATTCATTTTGAAACTAGGGCACATGACTATGTGCTTCTCCTTCTTTCCTTGAACAAAGCACCCACTGATTTCAAGGGTACTTTTGTATCAATAAAAAATCTTGAGGTAGTCAGCTAGTCCTTGACAACTAGTGAGTGAGTGTGTGTGTGTGTGTGTGTGTGTGTGTGTGTGTATGAAATTATGTTTTCTATTTTCCAAGTACCCACAATATAGGAGGCACAGGTAGTAATTTTGCTGTTTAATGCAGTCATGATTATGCAGTGCATAGAAATGCCTGCTGGTTTTTGCAGGGGAAATGACATAAACTCTAGAAACATGGATATTTGCCTGTTATTGTACTGTTATTATACTACAATATTGCCATTTCCATCTTGCACAAAAAAGGTGTGTGTGTGTGAGTGTGTGTACTTTTATACTTGACATTTATTCCATCCATCACTTATACTTTCCAAGTAGCTATGAAAGTAGTAATACCACATGATAGAACTACTGTCATTGTAAGATATAAAAAAGCAGCAAGAGATAAATGGGTTTGGTTTTGTTATTGACTGAAGTAAAGTAGAATGACCTTATGATTCACATCTGATTGACTTAAATACTTCATTGCATATGGACAGTGTCAGAAGACCATCATGAAGCAATCATTTAAGGATGTTGTTACTTTTTTAAAGATTTTTAAAATTAAAATATAGCTAGCACACAATATTATATTAGTTTCAGGCATACACAATAATTATTCAATATTTATATACTTAAAGAAGTGATCACCATAATAAGTCCAGCAGCAATCATCTGATCCCATACTATGCTATCACAGTATTATTGACTATATTCCCTATGCTTTACTTACATCCCCATGACTATTTGTGACAACCAATTTGTACTTCTTAATCCCTTCCCCTTTTTCACCCACTCCCCCAACCCTTCTCCCATCTGGCAGCCATCAAAATGTTCTCTGTATCTATAAGTTTGTTTCTGTTTTGCATGTTTGTTTATTTTGTACTTTAAATTCCACATAAAAGCAAAATCACATGGCATCTGTCTTTTTCTGCTTGACCACTCAGCACAGCACCCTCCAGGTCCATCCGTGCCTCTGCAGATGGTGAGAACCCTTTCCCATCCATGGCCGAGCAATATTCCATAGTATACATGTACCACCTCCGCTTTTTCCACTCAAGGATGTTGTTACTTTTTAAAGGCATGACTCCAACCTTATCAGAATGTTAGAGCAGCAGCCCTGGGAACTGCATTTGTTGACTGTCAGGAAAGCCATCTGTAAGCCAGTGATAGGGGGTTCTGGCATCTGTGAAATACGATTTTATTTTACTGAGAATAAAGAAGCTGTTTCCTTGGAATGATGAGCACCGAATTTGTCTGTTAGGTGATGGTGACTGCTGTGCCGTTTCTTTCAATCAATTCCTACAAGAACTAAGACAGGACCTAACCTGTAATGGGAATATGTATAGTCAATAACATGTAAAACTTGGTATGGCGACAGGTGGGTACTAGACTTATCATGGTGATTCCTTCATAAAGTATATCAATGATGAATCACTGTGTTATACACCTGAAACGAATATATTGTACATCAACAATAATAAAAAAAGAAAGGACCTAGCTTGTTTCCTATAATTCAGATAAAGAGAATTGAGGGCTGGAATCTGACAAAAGGATTCGGAACAGGATTCTTACTTAACCTTTTGATACCACAGACCCCTTTGCAGGCAGTTGAAGCTTGTGGATATCTTCTCAGTATGTTTAAAATAAAATGTTTAAAATGAAACATTTACATTTATAAGGGAAACTGATTATAATGAAGTACAATTATAAAATATATATAAATAAATGTGTGCTGAAGAAATGTGTTCTTTGATTAATGAAATGCTGATGAGCATAAACACTGTTTTAAGGTTTGCAAGAACAGTTACATGAAAATAGAAGTGATTTCTACTGGTGGAATCTCACAGGTAATTCTAAGACTATTGTGATGTGTTATGTTCATAATTGAGAGAAATTCTAAATTTTAGTCAAGGTTATGGAAAATCTATTTTTCCTTTATATGGTAACAAACCCTAGCTTTCTGTTCTTTTGGGGAGTCTGTTTATACCAGGTTAAGGAAATCTCAGAATGGGCAAAGAGGGAGTGAAGGGATGGGGCTGCCACAACTAAGTCCATTTGGGGGATATTTGAAGACAAGAGAGATGACCCACTTGTGAACATTGGCAGCATTTATCAATAAGGACAGAAGCTCCACTCTTCTTTATGATCTTTAGAGGCATCTTTTAGGATGTAATACTTATTTTATGAAAAAATATGCTTATCTATTACAATTCCATTGACTCCATTCCCACTCTCTACTCTGTGTCCCGTGACTATATGTATATATAATTATAGTTGACATACAATATTATTCAACATCAGCTTCAGAAATACAGTGCGGTGGTCAGACCTCTACACTGACTATGAAGTGGTCTCCCTAACAAGATACGACTCCATTTGGCCCCCTAAAAAATATTTACAACGTTATTGATTATATTCCCCAGACTGTCTTTTCTGTCCCTGAGGCAATATTGTAATTACCAATTTGTATTGTCTCATCCCTTTCCCTTCTCCTTCATCCCCACCCCCTCCCAACTAGCAATGCTCAGTAAGAAAAAATAATTTTGATCATTATTAAATACCATACCTGACACAATTATAATTTAAAATATTCTTGCTATTATCTGATTCATTTATATATCCATTTATCTGCATACATTCATGGAGAAGTATCTGAAATAATGCTCACCAATAGCTGGCAATGGTTACTGCTGACTGGAGATTTGGGCATTTAGTTTTGTTTTCTAGCATGAGTGAATTAAGTCTATTGTTAACCATTTGGCATTGAAAGGAAGGCGGTATATGACAATAGTTTTAGGTGGAAAAGGGGAGATGGATGTATATTCATGTACACAGAGAAAGAAACAGTGGGAAAAGAGATATTGGAATTATAAGTAAAATCAGGACAAGTGGTGAATACATTTGGACAGTGGACAGAGCAATGTTATGAAGAGAGTGGGTGCTAAAGGAGAGAGAACAATTATTTCTTGAGATGAGATCTAAGGAAGAATTGCCCATAAGCTCAGGAAACAGAAGCCTCTGCCCTCCCCTCTCCGGCCCCCCATGCTTGATGATCCTGTTTGGCTTTCCTCAGGCTATACCCCTCCCATAGGGCCAGGACTTCACGGGGTCAAGGGGACGTGCTGCCCGAGCCTGTGCATATGGCCACTTGACCATGCACCGTTTCTCCAGGACCTGGAGAGGCTCCGAGCTGAGCCAAGGCTTCCATGGGTGCTTTGCTTAGGTCTGTCATCATACAGTGGTCCCATCTCTGCTGTGTACATGTCTAGGCCTACGAGGTGGCTGAGGGATTTTGTTTTGTGGGGGTGTGGGTGATCATGTAGATTGGCTGTCCAGAAGTGCATGCAAAAGGCTACTTGAAGTTCAGGATAGAGCTGGGAGTGAAGATCAGAGTTGGGCAGACTTGAGGGCTGGGGCCAGGAGCCTGGGGGTTCAGGGCTACTCTCCTCCTGCTAGATTTCATTATAAAACCTGGAGGAAGCTGCATCTTCTACATTTCAACCTGGCTTGTTGGATCATTATGAATGTATAATTGTCAAGGTTGGAGGATAGACCATATTTATTTTAGTAGATTTTTTTTAGATGCATTGATACCTTTTAAATATATAAAATATAGAGCGTAGGTCTCCACTTCTACTTTTGTCCCAGGCCCCTCAAATGTGGGCCTGACCTAGGCAAAGTGTGAAAGATACAGGCCCCGAAGAGAGAATGTGAAGAATTCATGTTGGAGTACCTCAGTGAGCTTAGAAATTCTGGGGTCAAGTTCTTCTGTGGGTGGTGAGAGGGCTGGGGCTGGAGCAGGGGAGAACAAGGGCTAAGGGGAATTGCGAGGAACTGGCATGGCAACTATTCAAGGATTAGGGAGGAACAGAGCAGTGAGGGCCTAACAGATGAGCCAATATGGACGTCCTCATGGCCTCTTCTGGCTAAGGAGTAAGGGTGCAATGCAGTTACATTTGTTCATCTCTCTGTGCATTCAGCACGTGTTTAGTGAGAAGCTATGGCATGACAAACACTGTCCTGTGTACTGGGGGCACCATGATAAACACAGCTGACAAAGCCTTGCTTTCCTGAGGCTCAAGTTTGCCTTTTTCAGAATCACTAGGAATGGGATATATGGTAAGGATCGAAATCAAGATACATGTACCTCTGACTCAGTAAATAATCACCCGCTGTAAAATTACATTCCACTAGCAGTGTTGTAAGTGACTAAACACTGCTCAGCAGCACTGAAGTATAGTCGCCATTTATTGTCTCATATGAAAAAGCATTTTACTCAAGCCATCTTTCAGCATCTTGCTTTCTACAGTTTTCCTCTCTTCTCTTTTGGATTGACAGAAAAGCAAGTTAAAAACAAAAAAAAAATCCTCCTGTACATTTTCCACTACTGGCCTAATGACACACTCTTCTTGGAAAAGGGCTATTTGTCTGAGTGCTTGGGTGTGCTGCACTATTTGTTCACTTGTAAAAAGGCAGGCTTACGACTGGCCCGTTTTCTCCTTTTGACACTAACTGCTCACACTGCAGACACAAGTAGGGGAGAAGCCAGAGGCCACAGGATTCTCTGATGGCTTTCCTGGGGTGGTCTGACTGGGGTGGCTTGTGTCACTTGCTGTGTCATTGTGTCATGATGCTGACTTAGTGTTGTTAACTCATGTCTTAGATGGGGCTTTTCTAACAGATTGTGTTATCAAGTACAATTAAACCAAAGAGTGACATGGAAAACACTTTTTAAAAAAGTTATAAAGTTTGTAGTTTTCTGGAAAGACATGGACTTTGATGTGAGTTATGTGATCTCAGGGTCTCAATTTCCTCATTTATAAAATGGGAATAAGAGAGGTGACATCACTATATATTTTAGTGATATTAAAAGGATAACAAGGGAATAATATTAATGGTTTTATGCTGATAAATTGAATTTGATGAAATAGAGTTCTTGAAAGGCACAAACTACTACATTTCAGAAAGAAAAAGTTAACCCAAGTATAATAGCTTTATACCTATTAAATAGATTGAATTTATAGTTAAATCTATCCAACCTAAAAAAACCTCTCCACCCACATGGCTTCACTGGTGAATTCTGTAAAATGTGTAAGAAAAAAATAACACACACACACACTCCTACAGAAAATTAAAGAGAAAGGGATTCTTCCTCTCTCATGCTATGAGACTAGCATTATTCAGATACCCAAATCAGATTAAAATACTACAGAAAAAAGGACCATTTTCTTTCATAAGCATAGACTTAAAAATTCCAAAGAAAGCTTTAGCATACTGAATCTAACAATACATAAAAATAATACATTATAAACCAGTGGAGCTTATCCCAAACTGACTGCAAGATTGGTTTAAATTACAAAAATCAATCAATGTAATTCCTCAAACTAACAAATTAAAAAGGAAATACATACATATATATATATATATATATAATAAAGCTGAGAAAATAAATAAAACATCTTTTTAAATGTCCCAGAAGACTTGCCACCCTCAGCTCAAAAATAAGCAAAACTCCAGGAGACCTGCCTTTGTTGCTGCCACCCAGCATGGCCTCAACCCTGTATTTCCTACAACAGTCTTTCTTCTTTTTTTTTTTTTTTAAGAAATTTTATTGGGGAACAGTGTGTTTTTCCAGGACTTATCAGCTCCAAGTCAAGTAGTTGTTTCAATCTAGTTGTGGAGGGCACAGCTCCTTGGCCCATGTTGGAATCAAACCAGCAACCTTGGCGTTATGAGCCTGCACTCTAACCACCTGAGCTCACTAGCTGCCCTGGCAACAATCTTTCTTGACACTCTGAAAACAAGTGACACTGAAGCATTTATTGAGACCTATATTAATAAATACTCTGTCCTCCCTAATGTAGGTGTCTATTATACTTTCTGGATTGATTTAATTTCACACCATGGCTACAATAATTATTTGTTCATTTGAAAACATTTATTATGAATCTATTATATAAGAGGCACTCTGATAATACCTTTCAATGTTTATATTAGGGCATATTTTATTTTATTTTATTTTTATTTTTATTTTTTTTAGCTAAGCCATCCTGCCACCTTTAGGAAGCTCAGCAGCAGCTCAGCTCAGGCTGGGCATCAAACCGCTGTTGCTCAGAGCTCAAACTCTTGAGCGAGCTCTTAACCAACTGAGCCACTCGGCCAGCCCTAGGGGCATATTTTAAAAATAGGAACATTGAAAAATACCACATCATTGTGTTGCAAACAATAGCACTAGAATTGTTACATGTAATTGCTACACTTAAGCTCAGTGAGGTGAGTGCCTTTGTCTGCTGTTACACTGTCAGATATACCACAGTCACTGTCACATAGTAAGTAAATGCTCAATAAAATCAGTTGGCTCAATAATAGCAGTGTTAATTATAACATATATAATTTATCAAGAAATATCAGCAGAGCAATATATAAGTTGCTTTAAAAACATCAATTATTTATATCTTCACAAAAACTTCATGGCATAGGTATTATTACAATTAGGGAATTTAGATTTAAATTTAATATGATATTTGATACAGTTAGTTTATCAACTTGCTGTTTCTGTTCTGTTATCATTTGTTGTTTGTTCTTTCCTTCCTCTTTTTCCTCATTCCCTTTGATGAATATTTTTTTAATGATTCAGTTTTATCTCATTTGTGGAGTTATTGGCTAAAAGTCATTGTTGTGTTATTTTAGTGGTTGCTTTAAGTTTTATAGAATAAATATTAAACTTATCACAGACTACCTTCAAGTAATACTATGCTACTTTTGGTATAAGAACCTTGTAGTATGCTCTCCATTTCTCTGCCTTTGGCCTTTATGCTCTCATTGTCATCAATTTTAAATATATGTTATAAACTACAAATTAGATTATTATTAATTTTATTTAAAGTCAGTTAACTTTTAAAGAGATTTAAATAGCAAGAAAAATCTTATATATTTACTCATGCTAACTTCCATAGCCAGTTTTCTTCTTGTCTCTGTATATATCAATAATTCTGAACAGGATTTGATTTGCCTGTCAGCTGACATTAGGTAGTGTCAGGAGACATTTTTGATTGTCACACTAGGGGTGGTGATGAAGCTGTTGTTAGCCAGTTGAGGACAAGGATACTAATAAACCTCTTGTGGTGAACAGGACAGACCCCCAAACCCATCCCACCCCAACAAAAAGTGATCCTGGCCAAACATCAGTGGTGAGTGGTTAAGAAATTATAGTGTGCATCCATATTTCCATCCAGTGTCATATTTCTTCAGCCTGAAGATCTTCCTTTAACATTTTAGTTCAGTTCTTTTGATAATGAATAATTTTAACTTTTTAATACCTAAATAAAATCTTTATTTTGCCTACATTTTTGAAAGACAGTGTTTTGTTGAGTATAGAATTTCTAGGTTTATAGATTTTCTTCATGGGTTTGAAGATGTTGCTTCATTGTTTTGCTTGCATTGTTCCCAAAGTCAAATACTATGCCATCTTTTTTTTGTTTGTTTGTATTTATGTATGTAACATGGTTCCCTACCCCACTCTACGGCTCTTTTAAAGATTTACAGAAGTATTATGGTATTGAAACCTATGAAATTTTACTAACCATTGCCACCCCAATACATTTTTAAAAAGAAAAAGAAGAAATAGATTTACTCTTTATCCCTGATTTTGACAACTCAGTTATGCAGAGACCTAGAGTTCTCTCCGTGCAGGTCTCCCCTACCTACTACTTTGTCCTGTGTACTCTGGCCACAATGGTGGACCCCAAGCTCTGTCTCCTTAACTGATGGGACTTCCTTGTGATGTGACCTGGGAAGTGTCTCAAGACTGTCCGCTGGCACAATCATAGGGCTCATCGGATTTAAATTTTGTTTCTCAGAGACCAGTGCCCTTCGTCTGATGTTCAGTGTCTTGAAAACTGTTGTTTTATATATTTGCTTATTTGTTTTTTGGCACTAGGATGAATATAGTTACTGATACTACATCTTGGTCAGATGTAAAGTATATCCATTTGTAGCATTTTGTAATCAGCTGGCACATTTGAAAAGCTGCAGTTTTTTCAGGGATGTTGTCCTCCTCTTGGACAGGAAAGCCTTTATTGAGGAAGGAAATCTCTGAAGTTCAGACTTCTGGGATATACTGAAGCCCACTTGAAGACTGACAAACCTGGGAATTATTGAAAAATCTTGAGACAAAGATTGACATTTTTTAAACAACAACAAAAATGAATTTTCAAGGATGAAAAATAACGGAGGTCCTGATTTGCATTTTATTTTATGACTAGTGTAGCCATAAATTATTCTGAAACATACTTCCTAGAATGTATACTTCTGTATTTCATTGTTTACTTCAAAATTTCCCTTGGTAACTTATTCCAACAATACTTCTATTGCTTTATTTCTCAAAACATATTTAAAATCACCATTTTGGATTTATCTTAACTTTCAGAAAGTCATGAAAATCTACCTCGCTACACTGAAGTTTATGCCTACTTGAAAGTAGATAGTTTCCATAAAAACACCTAAAAGTTATGGTATTGTAGTCATCTTTAGTTTTATTTATTTTTCTGTAATTTTATATATTTTGTTTCATATTTAGTTATTCCATTTTAATTACCTAATATTTACAGAGTGCCTAATTATTACAAGATTTAAGGATTTTGTGTCTTCATAATGACAACACAACTTCCCTTATTTTTGGTTTTGAAAGTTAATTTGTAGCATCCATGCTGAGAACAACATCTGATTTTTCTAGGGTAATAATGAGTTTTGCTTACATGTATCTTCAATATTAAGCTTGCTCTTTTATTTTACTTTTTAAATTTGAGGTTTTAAATGCTGAAATTTATTTTAAAGAAATTTGGAGGGGTCATAAATCTATTGTACATTTCCTTTTTTTCATTAGCATACCTATACAGAATCCAGTTAATAAGAACATAGACTAAAGTTAGTTATCATAACCAGTCATAGCTTTACAAATTTATTATACATGATGCTCATAGGAGCCATTGAGATAGTAAGATTGTGCCAACACTAAGTTGCCCAAAATTTCTATGTTTTTATAGTATCCTGCTTTCAAAAGTTCAGTTTCCTCTCATCTACTTGTCAAGTGTTACTATCAATTTTTAACAAGCATTATAGTACAGGTGTCTTTGGAGATACTTTAAAAAACACTCTTCTACATTGCTGAGGGTTATAAGTTTTACCTTTATAATTATGATTTTATTATATTTTGATTTCAGCATCTATGTTAATAAAGATATTTACCCATATTTGTTTAATTTTCCAATAAGAACCCTTTAACATTCACTCAAATTATTGATATAAATACCATATCTAGAGATAATAATCATTTTCAGTTTCATGCATGTGAAAACAGGGTTACAGATATACTATGCAAGCTTCAGCTCTTCCAGTACTTCTAGAGGAGTCAGTGGCGGCAATTTCAGTAATTTCCTGTAATGCAGGTAAATTACGTTGTTGCTTCCATGTGACTTTGTATATTCGAATACTTAAAGAAATACAGCTATTTCTGTTTCCTAGCCATTTTCTGTTTCAGTTACAAAAATAGATTCTAAAGACTCATTGTTGGAAAGTTTAAAGAATGACTAGAAAAATTGGCCAGGCTACCTGGTGCTCATAAGGACACTTAGATGACCACTTATCTGTTTTTTTTTTTAAGTAATCATACTTCTGTTGAATATTATCTTTAAGGAATGAAGTAAAAACTTGTTCTTATCTGAAAATTTAGCCTAGCAGTAGATAATAGCTTATTTGGGGAAAAAATAATACCACTTTGTTTAAAAGAAGTGAAACACTCTTGTTTCAGAACATGCTATGGAAATCAGTGTTCTTAGCGGTATCTTTGCAGAAGTTGTTGCTTTAACACGCACTGTAGAGATGCACTGACATGAGAATTGGTGACTGTTAGTAAAGGCAGTATGTCATATAAAGATGGTTGTAAATTGTTCGGCAGAAATAAATGTGTTGACTTCAGCTCCACTTAAACAACGAGGGAAGAAAATGATAACAATATTTGGAGAAAAACAGATTTTTCAACTTTATCATAAGACTAGGATACCAAATCAAAATTAATGTTTTGCAAATTGATAATGAGAAGGACCCCACTTTTTGGCTCCCTTACATATCTGACAGTTTAATGACTGTGCCAGGACCTTTCTTGTCAGTGTTAAGTGGTTCAACTTGTTAACTTTTCTAATAAGAATTCAATTTAATTAGACCTGCTATATCATTTGTGTTTAAACTGAAAATGTTGTTTTAAGTTATGGATGTCTGAACATATTCCATTACAAGTTTTAAAATCTTGATTGTGCTTCATTCATTCAAGAATACCCTACTGAGTGCTTGGTAAATGTCAAGTACTGAGCTAGGCACTTTTCAAAGTGATTAAAGAAGTGTAAGTTATATTTCTTGTCCTTGAAGACCTCACTGCCTAATGGGCTGGGGGAGTAGGAGTGGCATGGAACAGTTAGAGAACAACACAGGCAGAAGGTAATTAAGTGTCCAAATGCCTCATATGGGAGACACATGATATGGGAGGTCAGGAAGAAGGCAGTGGCATATTCATTACAGAATATTTTGTGAAATCTTCATGAAAAGTTGTGTGACTGAGCACATAGGTCATGAATGTTGAATAGGAACTGGATGTACATTGTGACTCACCTAGTAAAAATGCATGCTTTTGCTATTCTGAAGTCATTTGAGGTGATGATAGTCACGTAGTGGAGACCACATTGAATTAGGAGGCATGCGGCCATGTATCCTTCAAGATTCTGCAGTGAGCCAGCTGTGGGACCAGATCAGCCTCCCTGGCCTCTCAAAACCCACTGCAATCAGCCAGCAGCATGTGTTGGGCCATATTTACCATTAGGCTCACAGGATATCCAGTCACCACCTCTGCTCAGCTTTAAGAAAGAAAGCAGAAGAGGTGTAGCCCCACAGGAGGGGGAGAGCATCTGGAAAAGTCTACCAAAGATGAGCAAACATTTAAAATTGCTCTGGAACAAGGTGTTATCATTGGCCCAGAAGAGAATAGGCTTCTCAGAACTTAGAAAAGTAGGTTATTATGGGGTTGAGTAAGGTGAAGTGATGGTGTTGATGGGGAGAATAAAGGGGGAAAATCTAACACCGTAGTTGCTCTAATTTGCTGGTAGGTAGGATGAAATAAACCTGTTCACCCTACAAAAAGAAAAAAAAAGAATGCAGAACAGGCAACAATGTAGCATCCATGGCAACAACATAGTGGAGGTCCTGTATCTTCAAAGCACAGCTTGCAAAGGTCCCAGGCACTCTGCAATTTGTGATGCATGTGGTCACAAAAGACAAGATGGCAGTGCAGGGAAGCCCAACTCTGGAGGGCTCTTCAGCAAGGAATAGTCAATCAAGGATCAAGTCCTCAGCTGTCCTTGAGGTAAGGACAAAGATTACAAATCAGCTGTTGACCTTTTCCTTCCAGTTGCATCTTCTTTACCTGTAAAATAAGGAACTGATTTCTTTGGACCTTTATTTAAAAAAAAGAAATGCTTGGTTCAAATTCTCCCATCATTTGCTAGTTGCATGAATTCGGACGAGTTGTTTAGCCTCTACGAATCTTCATTTCTTTGATGGCAAAATAAGTATAAAAATATCTATCACTTAGTTTTGTTTTATGGTTCCAGTGGCCTAAAAGATATTTGACAGGACTCAGAGAGTCAGACTATGTTAATGTAGACCTGCAATTTTGCATTTTTCCCCTTTCTTTGCAGTGCTGGAAGGATTATTCTGGGCTTAATTCCTACACTGGATCTAATGTACCACTAGGGCCTATTGCCAAAAAAAATTAGAAGGGCAATAGGTTTTGAAGATAAACTAGAGAAAAAGTATCTTTAGAGAATGGGCAGATTATCTTGATACAAACAAAGGGTGAGAGAAAGTGGAGAGTGAAGATAGATAGAGGTTGCGAGAGTCCATAAGAGTCTGGGAATTGATGTTGGGATACTAGCCTGAGCAGGTGGGCTCTCATGACCTGCGAAGAGCTGAGTGACACCTGTCAGTCTCCCAAGACTTTGCTTGCTCCCTGCCTGGTAAACTACTGGGAAAGCTCACATGTAGTGTCCCAGGAAAGGGATGACTGGGTCCCTATATGTGGGAGGCCTGGTCCATGGTGTTTACAGAGTAGTCCTTCCTCTGTGCTTTGGTTTTTGCAGCCCCAACAGGTTGTAATCAATACATGGCCTGGCCACTTCAAGTACCTTGATGCTCAGTATTTTCTACCGCTTAATTTATCATAGAGAATTTTCTACCCATTACTGATTGTCTAAAATGAGTAAATTGGCCATTTTGGATGTGTCAACTCAATAACTTATTAGATTTTCTTGAGATGAAGAAGTGCTCAGTAACTTATTAAATAAGACAGAGTTGAGGACTCCTTTCTATCTTTATCCCTCCATTCAAGTATCTAGCATCACGATTCGTATAGAAACAATTAAAATGTACTGTATTTTCTATAGTACATTGTAACATGTTCCATCAAAAGTTTTCCTGATAAAATCAGAAAAGGTTGACTAGTTTTAAGAAAACAGTTTAGTTTTCAATAAAAGGTTTTATAATAGAATAGAATCTAGTGTTTTCAGCCCATGTTTATTTGTGGCCTAACTAGAGAACCTAGGTTTTTCTTTTTTTTCTCTTTTTGTTTTTTTTCCCTCCTATTAAGAGAAATATATAAACCTAAAACATGTAAACAGTTTAATGGACTGTTAGGGGTCTTAGATAGTTTAGTTAGACAATATGAAGATCATTTCTATCTCATTCACTGGCTTCTGTGGAAACGTATACCTTTGAACTTGGATATCCTATTGTGCTTTATCAGTACTGTTAATTTTAATTTTGGAACATCTTGTATATTAGTCAGCTATTGCAGCAATAAAGCTTTATAAAAAATAACTTTTAAAAAGCATACAAGCTGTTAGCAGTTTACAATAATGGACATTTATTTTTGTGGCTCATAAGTCTATGGATTGGCTGAGTTCCCTCCTGCCGGGTTCAGTTCTGGGTTGTAAGTTGGTTTTGGTTCCGCCCTACATGACTCATTCTGGGATGAATAACGCTTTTCTCATCATAATGGCAGATATGCCAGGAGCTGAACCAATTTATGCAAACATATTTAAAGGCTCTGCTCACATTGCATTTACTTATGTTTCATTGGCTGAAGCAATTTACACGGCCAAGTCACACTGGCTTGGGAGGTTCAGCAAAGTTATATGGCAAAGACAGGATTAAATATTATTCTGTAGCAAAGGGGAGTGAAGAATTGGAAACAGTTGTGTTTTTGGAAAAAGGAATATGGGTGTTAGCGCTCCCTCAGCAGCTGTGAGCTAAACCTAATCATTGTAGACTGATCTGGGTATTACCTGGGGTGGACTGAGAAAGAATTTGATGTTCTTTGTCCCAGAAATGAGGCAAATCCTGCTCCTAATGCTTAGTATGTGCACATGTACACACACACACACACACACACACACACACAGACTAGCATGGGCCATTTTAAATGCCTAGGCTAATAATATCATTTTATCATTAAGAAAATGGCCCTGGTTCTCAATCCAAAGACATTTCAAGAAAATGTGTTCGCAAAATACGAAGAACAGCGATGACCTGTTTCCTTAAAATGCTCTTACTTTTGGGTTCTTGGTTCTTCCTGTGTCCCATGCCCGCTTGTGATTCTGTACAGTGTTACAATGGTAACAGCCTGTCCCAGACTAAATCGCAGCCAGGACCATCCTCTGCCAATCATTTCCTACTTTGCTTTTGGTTGGTGGAGCAATTATATCATATGCTTAGATTAACCAATGAATGAATAGCCTGGAGTCATTTTAAGTGTCACCATTTTATTTCTAGAAAATCTATAAAATTGATCAAGTGAACTCTTGGAGTTGTGGAGGTCAGGGATTATAGATGCCTTGGCTATTTAAAGCACCAATCTCTGAAGTCCTTTATCTTGGCTGCATTTTTAGGATTGAATCCTGAACCCAATAATAATTGTGAATAAATGATTTGGTTTTTGGATTAAAAATTTACCACTATTTCCAAACAAAAGCCACTGCAAACTGGAACCTACCTCTGCTGACACATTTAGTATTGTTGTTATAATAAGTAGTCTTTTGGTTAAAGATAATAAGCACCTTCCTGTTTATATGATAGGTATTTGGGATTATTTTACATTTCGACGTCCTCTGAAGAGGAAACCCAAACCTACATGGTCTGTAGGAGGGAGGACATGGACACATTCCTTTGCATCCAGGCCTAACGGGTACTTACGTGCTGCACTGGTGTGCAGGCGCCGGCATCTCAGCGAAAGACATGGCTTCTGTGAATCCCAAGCCACACGTCCAGTGCACTTTTAGAATACATTAGAACTGTTTGTGTCGCTGTGTCACTGTCACGCTGATGCTATTCCGGACACCTTACGACACGAATAGTACTGCGGACCTTGGCATAGAGATGCCTGCCCATTGCCAGGAAGACGGCAGAGAGCCAGGGTCTGCAGAGGAGCAGGCACTGGGTTGGTTGTCATGTTCTATGCTTCTAGGCCTTTCTCTGAACGTGTTTTCTGGAATGCTGGCGCATTTAATCTCCTTGCTATCCTTCTCTTCAACGTGGACTCCATGAGAGAACTGGAATATTTTGAATAAAAAATGTGCTCCCAAAGTGAGCCTGAATTAACTGATCTCATTTGCCATGTCCAGGCTTAACCCCAGGTGTTTTCTGTCCGCCTGCAAGATAAGCCAAGGCTGCTTTCAGGGGCTCCGGGGGGCGGAGCTGCATTATTTCCTCGCTATTTATTTGCAAGATGCATCTGAGGTAGCTTGGGAAAAATCAGACCAACGAGGAGAAACTATAGGTGGGAAGATTTCAGTTTAATATAAAACGTTCCCCTAATCATTGGGAAAACCTAACATTGTTGAGAGCAGTTGGCTACTCAGTATCATTTTCCATAATTGTAGCAGTGGACTATTTTCCACACGGAACTGCCTCATTTACTGAGTTTGGATTTTAATTCACCTTGAGCATTTATTTCCTTGCGAGAGCAGACAAGTGCATTCTAAAACTCAGGAGTTACGTCTTCTCAGCCGACAGAAGTGCAGCCCCTGGCCCTGGCGGCTGGGACACTAGGGTCTGTTGGGCGGAGCAGCTTTTTTCAGGACAATCTGCTTGGGAGTCCAGCCCTTCAGCCCCTTCGTGTTGGCCGTGGCTGGACCGTCATTCTAGGGGGTTTGTTTCAGGATGGTGCCGCGGAGGGCGCTGGGCCGCCAGGTTAGTGGGATCTGAGATTTAGTTCTGACTCTGTCATTTAATAGAACATGAGTGTTTCCTTAAGGTCACTTGCCTCTCAAATCTGTGATCTGTATGAAAAGGGTGGAAGATGACTTAAGGGGAGCAAGAATAGTGTTTAGTCTCGGTTTATTTTCTGCACTCTATCTTTTCTGTTTTCCTACAGTGATGACATTCAGAAGAACAAAGGACATTAAGACAGATGATCCAGTTTTCTTTCTTGGATGCGACAGCCTCCTAAATGGTCTCCCTGTCGTCATCTTTTCCGTTCTAGTCTCGTCTCCTCCTGTATTTAGAAGGATCCTCCAAAAATGGAAATATTTTATCTTTGATTCTCTGCTTAAAAGTTTTA
>NW_017732914.1:87072-89565 GCF_001890085.2 Hipposideros armiger
TTCATCGTCTTAGGGAGAAGAAAGCATCTTTTTAGATCTTGACCTGGGGTAAGATGTAGTTCCTTCTGCATGGTGCTCTTCCATTATGCCATTATATGTCGCGTGTTCCTTCATAGACCTCTTGACAAGAAGGTTCATACTGTAATATCCAGTGCTTCATGTGTGCAACCTTCTCTGGACTTGAGAGCTCTGTTTTGGAGAAACTTTTGTATTCTTCTGGGGCACCCCAGGAAACTTTCAAATGCTCTCTTATTCCACTGTAGTGCCACAGGAATCTCAAGAGGTTGTCTCTTATTCTCCCATTCTTAGACAACCAGCCATGCTACCGTTTCTGCTCTACTTCTGCCATACTGTAAGAGCGTGGGTGGTTTCCACAGGAAACACATAGCATCCCTGGAATAAACCTAGGAAGCAAGGTACAGGTCCACCCTTCTTTTATGTTCCACCCTTCTGTAACGTTCTCAACATTAAAGAAAGCTCAGTGGTTCCACCTTATGTGTGACTTAGCCTGAGATTGTGAGGTCCTCACACACAGCCTCTCAAACTCAACTCATCCTTTCTATCTCTGTTCCTTCTTTACTTAACCAACTCTTTATTTTGGAGGAGATGGCCATGGAAACCGGTTTGGCCTGTTATAGGGTCTCTTTACTATTTTTGTCTAACACTTCTATTGTGGTTTTTGAACTTGAAACCATGCCCGTATCTTGAAAATCAGATTGAATCCCTCCAGCTGCCTAGAATAATGCTAGCCTTTGGTTTATTGCATTTACAATTGAGATTCAGAATTGAAAAAAAAAATATATAGATGGATTTTTAAGCCAAATCTGGGATAAATTATCCTTGGATTGTTGTACTTTCAAAATTAATTTTAGTATCTGGTGAAGATATTTATTTTCTATGTCAGCCAAAAGCCACTGTGTATCAGTCAAAAAGCAGGTTTGAGCACTCGCTGTGGCTGCTGCTGGGATAATAGCATGTGTGCAGCATCTGGCCCCAGCCCTTGACTCCCTGCCAGTGTTTTGTAGATGTGAAAGCCTCCACTAATACTGTAAAATCACACTGCTGTGTAAGAGCCCCTTGCCAACTCCATGCAATATTGAAAGTAAGCTCTAGAATATGTTTTAAGCATAAAAGTAAATAGGTTACAAAAGCAGAGTAGTTCATGTATTGAGAGGCCCGAGGCTGAAAAAGAGCTAAATATCTGATGTCTGACATGATGTAATCTGATGTGTTTGGGAATGACTCCAGTCTATGAAAGATGGAATTGTGAAGACAAATGAGAAAGTCAGTGACAAATCAATATGCAAGATAGCGAGTGCATCAGTCGGAGGCCCCAGTACCTTAGTGCTCTAGAAAAAGAAATCGCACATTAGAGATAAGCAATGCAAATGGAAAATAAAGCCCTGCTTACTTGCCTAATATGCTGATCTGAAGGCAAGAGAATTGAAGCCCCAAGGCTTTATAAAGGCAGTCAGACTTCAGAATATACAACCAACCTAAAAGGAAAAATAAAGAAAATAAAACACATCGTGTGTCTATGTGTGTCTGGGTGTACAAAAGGCCAAACATTTTTCAAGCCAAAAGAATGCCAAACAGTAATAACTTTGTTTTTGAAACATTAAGGCCAAGTGATTTGCATGCATCCATTGTGAAATGAAATAGAACTTGTCAACTATTCATGAATAGGACATAAATCTTTATGCCACCTACATGGCAATGATATACAGCGCCATGTCAAGTAACAACATCTGGTGGTGGGCAGCTGTAAATAGAAAGCTAGACAAGGCAGAAGAGAACATCCTTATGGGCTTCTAGGCATAAAACTTGGAAAATGGAATATGAGCTAGGAGGTTTACTGTTATATGAGCAATATTCTATTTAGTACATTGTAACATATAATTTGGAGAAATGCTTTGTAACCAGGCGTAGTCAAGAATATTGAATTGTTTCTTAAGAACAGAAGCAACATTTTTCTGAAGAGATCAGAAGAGAGAAACAAATTATTCAAACTTATTTTTAAAAAGCCCACGCCAACTAGTAAAAACATCTGAGTTACAATATGTTTCATCCCTGATAAATATTTTGGGAATAAATACTAAAATGATATCAATGCCAAAACACGTGTGGGCATACTATTTATTTTCCTGTAGAGAAAATCTGTGATTCTCAACTGTCAAAACATCCTGTGTATTTCAGTGAAGGACAGAGTTCCTGAAATGCTTCCTGTTTCTGACAGAGGGAAATAAAGCCTATGTATCCTAGAGTAAGTCATTACTGCTCACCTGCTTCACAGTATGTCTGGATAGCAGGACAACCACCCCATTATTTAATTTCCCAGCCAGCAGACACCTGCTAGCAAGGAGGAAATCCATTTGAACAGATTAAAGTAGACAAAGAATATTAAGGTCCTTTCTATCTTGTCATCCTCACATGTATTTTGCTTTCTGCATGTGAGCTAAATGGGGACAAATTGTCTTAATGGTGAGAACGGCA
>NW_017732914.1:89735-90767 GCF_001890085.2 Hipposideros armiger
AGTTATTGCCGCTATTTGGAAAGCTGTCAAATGACCTTGATTTTTAGTTACTTCCACATTATGTTCCTTTGGACTCCAGTGGCCTTTTCTCAAGTTGACCTTGAGAGCTCAGTGTCCTGCTATCTGAATTCGGTGGAGTTCTGTTAAGACTATTCTTTCCAGAGCCTCTGTTAAGTAACAGCATGTTAGCATCTGTGCAGTTCTCCTGAACATAGCTTTAATGGCCTTTACTATATTTTATGGCACTATGAAGATTATATTCATGGCTTCTGATAAGGTGGACTTTAAAGAACTTTTATGAGCATATCAAAGTCTGATAATGATTACATTCTTTCCTCATAAAATGATTTAGAAACCAATTTATGAAACTCAGATCCATTACATTATACTCACTATTGGAAAAGGAGGAATTAAAATGATATGTTTAAGTCTACATATCCCTTTGGAAAAAACTCTGTGTGCAATCTGATGCTGTCGGGCAAGGTCCCTGGACTAGAACCCGTGGGCTGTCATGCACTATTTCCTAGACACTGGCTGTATAGTTTTGTTTGTCTCTTCTCTATTTAAATCTCTGCAGTTTTCTCTAGGTCTCTTTCTTAAACTAGTATAATGTCAAAATCCACAAGTTGAAAAATACAGAAATTGTGAAGTAATGCTCTTCTTGAATGTATCTCTGGTTGGAGCCTTTTAAAAGTAAATCTTAAACTGCAGACCACAGATGAGGCTTTCTGGGATCAAGACCTTCATTGTATGCAAAGTGGTATTTGGTGTGGGTTTGTGTGGGTTTATCTGTGCATGTTTCTTATAGAGGGTTGGCTTATTTATTTCAAAATATTTATTGAGTATCTTTTACATGCCAAGTAGCATCCCAGGCACTGGGAATAGAGCACTTATCCAGAAACTGTTCCTTCCATGATGGAGCTTGTAGTCTGGTGGAGGATATGGCTTCCATCAGCTATTCAGAGGGGGTTATGACACCTGCTACCCAACCAAGGTAAATGCTGTGGTTTTAGAGTACTATGCCCACTCCAG
>NW_017732914.1:94292-95112 GCF_001890085.2 Hipposideros armiger
TTATATCTTTCATTTCTCTATCTTTGATGCTTAGTGAAGTGCCTGAATCTAGGAGTTGCTCAATAAATGATTACTGAATTGAATGAAAAATGAGTGTCTACTTGATACATTGCGTGTCATTGAGGAAACAAACAGAACAAGCTTAATTAGAACGTATCTCTCCAGATCAGAACACATTTGTCAACACTAATGATTGTTAACGTTTGGCATTTGGGATAACTGAAGGAAACTGTGGAATGTCCATGTTTTGTGGGTCTTTATAAAATAAAAGTTATTTCTCTGAGATGGCTTCACTGTGGTTTCACTTTGTGGCCAGGAAATTGCTTGTTATGGACTCTGAGTATTTTTTCTAGGCCTATACAGAAATACAAAAACAATTTTGTAGCATTTAAATAATTTTGGTTTTTCTTAAAAGCGTATTTTGTGAAGAAACTGGAAGCCGGGAAACAGAAATGGATTCATTATAATCCATTTTAAATTGCTGTTGGGGTACAGAACAAAACCCAGGAAATAACACTGAATCATTAGGGGGTTGCTTACAAGGACTGCAGAGCACTAAAGACCTTACAATTCCTCACAGAAAGGAAGAACAGTAGAGAAACCAGAGGATTTGAGGCCTTACCTGAAGTAGTTATGAAAATAAATGTCCTCTTTCTTTCAGTCCATTTGAACTGAGTGAGGAAGAGAGAAATACATTTTAATGCTTTTCAGATCCACTCAACTCTAGCTTTTTCAGGGAGCTTCAGGAAACAAGGAAATTCCCCATCCTGTAATCGTCACTTTGGCAGCAGTTGAGGGTGAACAATTTCTCTTGAATATC
>NW_017732914.1:98057-99381 GCF_001890085.2 Hipposideros armiger
GGCAGTGTTTCTTTACAGCTCTGTTTCCCTGGCAGGGATTGTAACCAGGCCTTGATAAGTATGGGATGATTCTGAATATTTATTAAATTTGTATTTTATTTATGGAACGCCAACTTAAAATGACTGCATTTAATTTCCTTAGCACCCTAGCCACTCAGAATTTCTTTGGTGGTGTGATGGGGGTGGGTGGTAAGGCTGAACTAAGCGCTACCCCGTGGTACACCACCATGTGTCTTTTTGCTTATCCTTATTCATGTTCCTTCAAGAGTGAATTTAAGAAGAAAATCTTTCTTTTTGAAAAGAGAAGTGGCCTGTCAGGAGTCAATGTTAATCTTTCAGTAAGATTTAGGCAAAATATGTAAAAACCCATCTAGCTTTGAATTTCTAAGCACATTTGCTTTTTATAAACATTAAAACATATTATTATTATGATAAACACTAAGCTTTTATAATTCACTACTAAAACAAAGCATTATGAGTGCTTAACCTCTTAGTAGGATTATCGTATAAATACAGTTTTCAAATTGAAACAACATAAATGCTGTATTCTCATCTTTTCATTGTGAGACACCTAAGCCTTTTTATATTAACAATTAATATAAAAGCCTTTTTATATTAACAGTTAACGTGGTGATTAACCTGAACGAATCTAAATTAATCTAAATTCTGATGTGAGTTAAACTTTTTCCCTAGAAAACCAGAGTGCTTTAGCACCAACTGTCACTGCCATCCTTGTGTATCTAATAAATATTTTTGAATGATCCCCTGTGGCACCGTAGGGATATGCTCGCCGATAGCTTTATTCGGAATTACCCACATTTCTACTGAAGCACTCCTTTTAGGTTATAGACTGAAGAGCCCCCTGACCCCCAGTTGTCTTTCGGGTCTGTGATGAGTTACTGACCCCATTGGGTGAGCTTTGAAGGGCCTCATTTGGCTTTCAGTGTGCTCTCCAGTTATATCCAGACATGAGATGCACGGGAGAAAAGCATCCCGTCACTGGCTCGTAGCCTCACTTTGCAGCACTGCATTCTTCGTGCTGTGCCTGGAGAGCTAGCAGGTGCTCTAACCAACAGAACCAAGACTCCAAACCTCAGAGGCTTAAATGGGCTTGGGAATGTTCTCCCTGGCTGATGGTACACGCATCACTGTAGGCCTCCTCTGAGTGGAGTAGAGTTAGAACAAGCCTTAGCCGTTTCTACTTCCTATTTATCCCTGTGTTCTGCATTTGTTTCTCTATGTGGTTGGGTAATTGGATGATCCCCTAACTTTGCGAACACACATGGCTTGTGAATTATTGAAGTGCAGACAACTTTTTGTTCTA
>NW_017732914.1:101696-106862 GCF_001890085.2 Hipposideros armiger
ACACAAAATTTGGTATGCTTTATTTTCATTTTCATTCATGTAATGCAAATTTTTTATTTCCTTTGAGACTTCTTTGGATGAAGTAAAAAGTTTTCCTCATTTTGGTTTCCCCTGACTGGAAGATAATGCAAGTTGACTCTCCACTAGGTGTTCTCTGGTACCCCCCCAGCAGAGAGCTGAGGGGATCCTTATTATTGCCAGGTGGGAGTGGAAGTCTGTGTTCCCCATGTGGTCTCCACTGATTCTCATGGCAAGAGAAGCTTTTTACTACCTGATGAGATGAATGTTCTGACTCCTGTCTAGCTTTCTCTGACACCATGCTGGAAGGGTGGGGGTGGAATGTCTCTTTACAGTCAGATGAGCATGAAAATTAGGCTCTCCCACTAGCCTTGATTGACACCACAGTTTTTCTTTTGTGTTTGATGTAGTATTGCCTTTATTGTCTAAATACTTTCTGTCTTGTTACGCTGCCCCTTTTCTGATCATTTGGCTAGAGAGAGCAGGCTTTTGTTGTGCCTTTTTTGTTTTCATACTTTATGCTTCTGAATTGCTAGCTTCTTCATCTTCAAGAGTGGGATTTGTGAAGCAAAAAGGAAACTCGGGAATCATCGCGGTGTTGTTCCTTGGGTCACAAGGTTCCTAGCTGGGCTGCCTTCTTCTCATAAACTTTCAGTCTTATTATGTTTGTTCTGTAAATGATGTCCAAGTTTTTCAGTTTTACTTAGTCAGAGGAATATGTAAGTGTGTCAACTTCATCTTTCTGAAAGCAGAATTCTCCCTTTGATGTTTATGTAATGCTTTTTATTATTATACATTAATGTTGTATATGTGGTAAAGTATACTAGTTCTGAGATACAATATCTCATACCAATATAATGAAACTACAACTTTTAATTTTTTACAGTACTTCACCATTTAAATTGGTTTTGCTTAATAATATTTTTAAATATCCAATTAGATTCTCTTTCAACTTCCTAATGAATTTTAGAGTCAAAATGCCAACAAAACATTGAAAATCATCCAGAACAATATTAGGAAACAAATCTTTATATCACCTCTGTTTAAAACTACAATACATCTATAGTGTACGCAGTTAGAATAGTAGTTGTTTTACTGCCCTTTGTGGGATGTATTAGAACTAGAAAAGTCCCAGAACAGATAGCCCAAGTAGTTGCAACTTGGATAATGTAGACAAAAATTCACTCAGTAAGTCCCCAAAGACTTGAATAAGAGATAACCTTTGATGCATCAGTGATTTTAGCGCAATTAAGCAAGATTTTTCACAGTTGATATAAAATAATGGAGCTGTGTTTGATGACTCAATATAACAGCTCATCTTCCATTTGGAGGAATTAGGATTATTAGCACACATAACACTCATCTTCTCAGGACAGTGACAATTATGTCTTTTTAGGCTGGCCATTTCCCTCCAAAGTGTTGCCAGTATTTTTATACCAGGGTGAATAAAGTGANTCCTGTGATTTATATATGTCTGCTGGCCCCTTGCTGCAGACAACAGGGTCTGGACTAGGGTGAGGTGAATGAGGCACTTGCTTTGGTTGCAAAATTTAAGGGGGTGCCAAAAAACTCAGCACCAAGAGAAACAATTTTTAAATGTAATACATTAGAAAAAACTCAAAATTAATGCAAGAAAGATCAAAGTTGAACAAATATCAAAATTTTAAATGAAAATTGAAACAAACCCTTCCCTTGCGTGACAGCCTTGCTGTAATCCTGGCCCTGCAGTTAATTAATATTACTTCCGATTTTTTCATAAATCAGCATGTGAAAAGGAGTTCCTTAGGCCACGTTGGCTTGTGCTCACAGTCAGAATGCAAATTGTAAGTATTAGCATTATTTTCTCATTAGCCTTGCAATAGCTGAAACTGAAGCCTCCCTGGTTTCCTCTCTCTGATAAGAGTGAGTATTCTTGACACGCACTGATACTAGCTTGCAGGTTACTACCCTTGGCATCTTTCTGAAATTTCACCAGAAAAATCCACTTGTCCACTAAATAACATATTTCTCCACTACCACATCTATATTGTACTAGAGGCAGAGGATAGTAGTAGGCATATGAGTAGTGGACAGAAGCTGTAGAAAGCTGGTATAACTTTTAGAAACATATCTATACTGGGATTTGTACACATGTTCTGTATTCTTTTCTTCCTTTTCACACACTTACATATGACATGTTTTTGCCTTGAAGCCATCTTGCCATGGGAATAGCTTGTCTACCCGTTTTCTTGGCTTGAGTTTCTCCTGACTTCTTTTTTTTCTCTAGCTGTAGGGTCTGTAGTGATATCTCCTCTTTAATTTTTAGTATATATAAATACAATTATATTTGTATGCTTATCCGGTATCCTGTGACCTTGCTGAATTCACTTATTACTTCTGGGAGGTTTCTCTAGATTCTTTGGTATTTTCTATGTAGGCAATCATGTTATCTGCAAATAGGAACAGTTTAATTTCTTCCTCTGTAATCTGTATGCCTTTTGTTTCTTTTACTTGCCTTGTTGTACTAGCTAGAACTTCTAGTACTATATTGAGTAAGAATAGTGAAAGCAGACATCCTTCCTTGCCCAGTTCTTGACCTTAGGGAGAAAGCACTCAGTCTTTCACCATTAAAGATGTTAGCTGTAAGTTTTTGTAGATGTTCATTATCAAGTTGAGAAAGTAAGCACCCTTTTACTACTATGTTTTCTCAGGTTTTTTTTTGATGAAAAAACTACTTTGTTAAATGCTTTTTATGCAATCAGTTGATACAATCATGTGATTTTTCTTCTTTAGGCTGTTAAGGTGATGGATTACATTTATTGAAATTTGAATATTTAACCAGCCTTGCATTCCTGGAATAAACCCCACTTGGTCATGGTGTCTGATTCTTTTTACATATTACTGGACTCTATTTGCTAATATTTTGTTAAGAATTTTTGTGTCTCTATTCATGAGGAATAATGGTCTATAGTTTCATTTTTTACTGTCTTTATCTAGTTTTCATATCAGAGTAATACTAGCTTCCTGAAATGAATTGGGGTGTTTCTTCCTCTTCTCTTTTCCAGAAGAAATAGTGTAGAATTGACATTAAATTTTTAAAAAATATATTTGATTAAATTCACCAGTGAAATAATCTGTGCCAAGGGAGTTCTTTTGGGGGAATTTTTAAATTATGAATTCAATTTTCTTGATATTTATAGGACTATTCAGATTTTATATTGTGTGGGTTGTGGTAGTTAGTGTTTTTTGAGAAATATACCATTTTATGTAAGCTCTCATATTGATGTGAATAGTATTCCTTTATTATGTTTTTGGTGTCTATAGTATCTGTAGGATCTATAGTTTCAATCTTGATATTGGTAATGTGTGTCTTCTCTCTTCTTTGTCAGTCTTGCTAGAATTTGGCAATATTGATGATCTTTTCAAAGAACCAGCTCTTTATTTTCTCTATTTTTCTATTGTCTTTCTGTTTTAAGTTTCAATTTCTATTCTTTTTCTTGCATTATATTTATTTTGTTCCTCTTTTTGTAGGTTTGTGAGGTGGGAGCTTAGATAGTTGATTTGAGACTTTTGCTCTTCTCTCATGTAAGGATTTAATTTTTAAAATTTTCTTCTCAGCACTGGTTTAGCTGTGTCACACAAAATTTGGTATGCTTTATTTTCATTTTCATTCATGTAATGCAAATTTTTTATTTCCTTTGAGACTTCTTTGGATGAAGTAAAAAGTTTTCCTCATTTTGGTTTCCACTGACTGGAAGATAATGCAAGTTGACTCTCCACTAGGTGTTCTCTGGTACCCCCCCAGCAGAGAGCTGAGGGGATCCTTATTATTGCCAGGTGGGAGTGGAAGTCTGTGTTCCCCATGTGGTCTCCACTGATTCTCATGGCAAGAGAAGCTTTTTACTACCTGATGAGATGAATGTTCTGACTCCTGTCTAGCTTTCTCTGACACCATGCTGGAAGGGTGGGGGTGGAATGTCTCTTTACAGTCAGATGAGCATGAAAATTAGGCTCTCCCACTAGCCTTGATTGACACCACAGTTTTTCTTTTGTGTTTGATGTAGTATTGCCTTTATTGTCTAAATACTTTCTGTCTTGTTANTTGTGTGTGGTCTCATGTTGTCACGATGGAACACAACTCCTTTACAATTAACAAGCTCTGGATGTTTATGGATGATGGATTTGTTTCAACTGTCCAATTGCTGACAGTACACATTCAAATTGATTGTTTGGTTCCTTGGTAGGAGCTCAAAAAACACACCACCTTTAAAATCCCACCACACTGAGCATAACCTTCCTCTGATGAATGTCTGCTTTTGATGTCATTTGAGGCAAATCATCACATTGGGACCAAGACCATTTGCACACCACATTGTTGTCAGCAACCCACTTCTCATCTCCAGTCATCAGTTGCTTCAAAAAAGGATCGTTTTCCTCATGTTTAATGAGCATATTGCAGATGTTTATACACGTCATCAAATGAACTTCTTTGAGTTCATGCAGAACCCAAATATCGAAATTGCTTACGTATCCCAGCTTCTTCAGGTGGTTGTGAATGCTTGAATGGTGGATGTTCAATGTTTCTGCAATCTCTCATGTCGTATAACGTGGGTTTGACTCGATCAATGCCTTTACTTTGTCATCATCAACCTCGGTGGTCCTCCCTGAATGAGGAGTGTCATTGAGTCAAAATCACCAGCATGGAATTTCGTGAACCATCGTTGGCACTGACGTTCTTGTAGAGCATTGTCACTGTAAACTTTATGCAACTTTTACAAGCTTGAAGAGCGTTCTTCCCTTTATGGAAGTAAAATGGTAAAATATGGCAAAAATGCAGTTTGGTCTTCCATCTTCAACTTGTTGTAAAATCTCCAAATTGCTCAATTTTTTATTTGGAATGAAGCTAGAACTGTCAGCTGTCAAATGTCATAGAAATAACATAGATGCGAATGACTCTAGTACTTCCAAAAATGAACTAGTGTCATCTGTTGCAAACATGCATCATGACTTTTCCGAAGACCCAATAACGTAGTGGTAACTTGATCTTAAAAAGTGTGCTTGTGGGCCGGCCAAGTGGTGCGATGGTTAAGAACTGGCTTGGGATGCCAGAGGGCCCTGGTTCGGATCCCACATATGAGGGCCAGTGACACTGCCCTCTACAGCTAAGAT
>NW_017732914.1:117481-127995 GCF_001890085.2 Hipposideros armiger
ATCCTCACTCAGCTTCTTCTCACAGTCAGTTGCTTTCCTTTTACTAATATATTTCTGGGATCAAATTGACAAATCCCTTTAAGGGCCCATTTTGCATTAGCATTTAATTTACCTCTGACCCCTTAAACATATTGCTGGTTATTCACTTGGCAAATCGTTCAGCATTTCCCCCATGTAACTGATCTAGCAACATGGTGGAGCTCAAAGGCATAACTAGCTGCAAATGAGAATCTAACTACACCAGAGACTACATGTCTGTTTCACTTACTTGCTTTAAAAAGACGAGAGTTGAACTTCGCTTTGAAATAAAATGATAAAATGATACTTTCAGCATTTTTTTTTCTCCTTCTGGTAAAGATTTCGGGGCACTGTCACTGAATTAGAAATGTATGTTAATATATGCTGTTGCCATCATTATTTTAAAAAAAAGTATTTAAGAAGCAAGCAATTAACTTTTTAATATAGCAATGAATATCTTTATGTGAGATGAGTCAGTTTTTAGTAATGAGTGTTTAAAAGCTGAAAATTGACAATAATATTTTCCTTTATACAGTGTTAATGTGGTTAAATATTTTTTTATGAAGATTCAGTTACAGTGATTCAAATTTGGAAATTAGGTTTTTATTTGGGTTATTTTATGATCATCCTCCATTGTATTTGGAGAATTTAGGTCAAATCATTAGAATTTATATGAAATTGAGTACAGTCTTTAATTTTTCATTCCATGAAATATAAGAATATTGAAATATAAGGTATTATAAGTTTTATTAAAGAACACAGTTAAGAGTTTGGCATTTTTATATTTGGAGAAGTATCTGCTTATATAAAAAAGACATTTCAGAGCTTTTATAATGATTAACAATATTCCTTCTAAAATATTTTTTTTAATTTTTCAATTACAGTTGACATACAATATTATATTAGTTTCAGGTATACAACACAGTGATTAGACATTCATATAACTTACAAAGTGATCATCACCCTGATAAATCTAGTACCCATATGACACCATACACAGCCATCACAATATTATTAACTGTATGCCTTAAGCTATACTTTACATCCCCATGACTATTTTGTAATTACCAATTTGTACTTCTTAATCCCTTTACCTTTTTCACCCATCCCCAATCCCCTTCTGATCTTGCAACCACCAAAATGCTCCCTGTGTCTATGAGTTTGTTTCTGTTTTATTTGTTTATTTTGTTGTTTAGATTCCACATACAAGTGAAATAATATAGCATTTATGTTTCTCTGTCTGACTTACCCCACTCAGCACAATACCCTCTGGGCCCTGCCATGTTGTTGTAGATGGCAAGATTTCATTCTTTTTTTATGGCTGATAATATTCCATTGTTTATATGTACTACCTCTGCTTTCTGCATTCATCCATCTATGAACACTCAGGTTGCCTCCATACCATTGCTATTGTAAATAATGCTGCAGTGAAGATATGGATGCACATGTCCCTTCAAGGTAGTGTTTCGGGTTTCTTCAGGTATATACCCAGAAGTGGAATAACTGGGTCCTTCTTTGTCTCTTGTTGTAGCCTCTGTTTTAAAGTCTGTTTTGTCTGGTGTAAGCTTTTTTTGTGTGTGTTTCCTTTTTTTCAATGAAATATATTTTTCCCACCCCTTTACTTTCAGTCTAGGTGTGTATTTCTATCTGAAGTTAGTCTCTTGTAGGCAGCATAGGTAAGGGTCTTATTTTCTTATCTATTCAGTCAACCTATGTCTTTTGATTGGACCATTTAATTCATTTATATTTAAAGTAATTCTTGATAGATATGTAGTTATTGCCATTTTGTTATTTATATTTTTTATCTTTTTTTTTTCCTTCTTCTTAAAGAAGTCCCTTTAACATTTCTTGTAACACTGTTTGGTGGTGATGAACTCTTTTAGATTTTCTTGTCTGGGAAGCCCTTATTGGTACTTTGATTTGAAATGATAGCTTTGCTGGGTAAAATAATCTTGGTTGTAGATCCTTGCTTTTCATTACCTTGAATATTTACTGCCAATCTTTTCTGACCTGCAAAACTTCTGTTGAGAAATTAGCTGACAGTCTTGTGGGAGCTCCCTTGTAGGTAACTAACTGCTTTTCTCGTTCTGCTTTTAAGATTTTGTCTTTAACCTTTGGCGTTTTAATTATGATGTGTCTTGGTGTGGGCCTCTTTGGGTTCATCTTGTTTAAGACTCTTCCATGCTTCCTGGACTTGTGTGTCTATTTCCTTTGCCAGGTTAGGGAAGTTTTCCATCATTCTTTGTTCAAATAGATTTTCATTCCTTGCTCTCTTCTCCTTTTGATACCCACATAATGCATCTGGTAAATTGTTTTCTCTATTTTGTTTAGGTTTTATTTGAGTGCTTTGTTCTGTTTTTTTTTTCTTCTTCTTTTTGGTTTTTTTGTTTGTTTGTTTTTTTGGACATGTTTCTTTGTCTCTCAATGTGTTTGTTTCTGTGTATTAGATAGAGCTGCTATGTCTCCAAGTCTTAGTAGAGTGGTCTTATGTAGGAGGTGTCCTCTGGGGCCCAGTGGTGCAGTCTCCCTAGTCACCAGAGCCAGGTGCTCCAGGTGTTTCCTTTGTGTGTGCTGTATGTGCCCTACTTTTGTAGTTGAGACTTGATTTCTGTTTGCATGTCATTGGAAGGGATTGGCCCACATGCTGGTTGGCTATAAGGACTGGCCGTGACTGCACTGGAGGAGCTGTTGTGCAGGGGCTGACCCTATGGAACAGAATTTGCTTTAGCAGGGCACTGGTGCTTGCATAGTCTGTCCTTTCAGTGTGTTGTTTGTGGAGGTGGTTTGGTGACACTCTTGGGTGGTCGGAAGCTGGGCACCAGGTGTGTTGGTTTTGGGGCCTTTTGGGAGGGGCCAGACCAATGTCAGCTACTGCCTGTGCTCTGCCTGGGGCCACTGGATATGAGCTTCGTGATCTGTAGATGATTGCCACTTGTTCTGGGTTTGGAGGTCCCTGGAAGAGGCTAAGCTGGGAACTGAGCCTGGCTGCTGCTAGGACTGGGCTCGGGGCTGCTCAGCAAGAGGTATGTGGCATGCTGACGCCAGATGCTGCTTGTTTGGAGTTTATGAACCTTCGAGAGATTTTAGGTATGTCTGCAGCATGAGCCAAGACAGGTCATTTATATGGAAAAGCCACTGAATGTGACTTGAGTAGGCCAGCAAATTGGGTGGTGCGGGGTCCAGAGAATCACTAGGACAAGGCCAAGGATATTAGTCAGGTAAATGGAGGCTCAGATGCATGTTCCCACCTACATATGCATGATGTGCAGGGGGAGGGTTTGAAAAGGGAACAATGTTTTCTGCCTGCACTTCTGTCTGGCAGGAAGCTGCATCTCCAGCGCTTGCCCCAAAGTCCGGCAATTCAGTTCCTACCTGTATGTCCTTGGTGCTTTTTGAACTGCTGCTCCAGCACTGGAGCTCAGAGCAAGTGTGTCTGTCAGCAAATAAGTCCATGCGTGAGCCCTTTAGGAGGAGCGCCTGGGACTCGAGCCACTCTCCATCTCACTCAGCCACAATCTCCTCTGGTTTTCACAGGCACGAATTGGGGGGACTTCTCTTCCTAGCATCAGGACCCTGGGCTGAGAAGCCCAATGTGGAGTTGCGACCCTCACTCTGCAGGGGGACCTCTGCTGCCGAGATAGCCCTCCCAATTTTTAACAGCCACACGTGGATGTGGGGCCAGCCCATTCCGCATCTCCATCCCTCCTATCAGCCTCTATCAGTGCTTCTTCTGTATCTCCTTAGTTGTAGGGCTTCTGTCCAGCTAGACTTTAGGCAGGTCTCAATGATCATTGTTATGTAGCTTAGTTGTAATTTTGATGTGGTTTTGAGAGGAGGGAAGCACCCTGCCATTTTCTATTGACAATATTCTTATTTATTAATATCCTTTTCATTTACATCGCTTGTAAGTTTATGTTCCAGTCATTTGTTTCTTGAGTGAGCAAGCAGTGTTCCTAAGTGTATAATGTCACTGTGAATTAAATGGCTTACTTTTATTACCATTTGAGTTATGATAGTAATTCCTAGTAACTATTAAGTGACTTGTATTTCTTTATTTCTTACCAAATTTATCCAAGCAAATAATTAACCTGTTAGCCTCAATTGTATATTTCTGTTTAATTTAAAATTGATTGGAAAAGTGAATTCTATTTTGCTTTCCTTGCCACGACCCAGTATACTTTCACTAATCTGTAGAGACTGTCAGGAATGTGAGACTAATGCTGGCAATTGTGTTATTTAATGTTTGTGGAGGTGGTTTGCCAAGTAGGAGGTAAAGAAGGGAGGGCAAACCCTCCAAACACATGACAGAAAGAAGACACAGATGAGAGAGTGAAATGTCTGAAAGAAGGTGAAACGTGGGAAAATGTGAACATTCACATAAAATTGTGTGGTCTAATGAATACAGAAACACTGAAATAATGTGTCCATTTAAGTTCATTGAGTTGCTGATCCCAAGAAACATTTTATCCAGGTACAATTACTCGTATAGTTTTAAAAATAGTAGTATAATTAAACTTTCCTGGACTCTGTGACTCCTCCAACTCATACCTAAATTGAGAATGGGACCAAGAAAAGGTACGTTGTTTATGATTTTTAAATCAGACTTTTGAAAACAATTAAAGTGACTGTTTCAGAACATTGGTTAAACGTTTGTGAATCAAGGAAATAGCCATTAAGAAGATATGGTTTGGGCCTTGTTTTTATCTGCATTGATCCAGAGTGCCCACAATTTGAAAGTAGCGGTGTGATTAAAGGAGCGTACACTTCCCTGCATAGTAAAATAAAAATAGAAATTCTGCAGCCTGACTAGCAGCCATACAAATCATCAGACAATTAGAGACATGCTTATCATTTTCCTTATGGATCTGTTGTGTGCGGAATAACCACCTTCACCTTGAAGATGAATGTGTGTGTGCGTGTGCATTCATGCTGTGTTAGGTATGGTGATTAATGTAACAGCTACCAGCTTGACAACTGGAAGGACAAGGAGGCCTATGTGAGACCACACTGTTGAGATGTCAAGTGGGCCTGGGCTCCAGGTGACAGTCACATCCTGACTGCTCTGTAGAACCTGATCACCAAAGCCACCTGGACCCTTCTCTTGCTGACGCTAGGGCACTTTTCTCAGGCCTTGGGAGACGAGATGCAATGAAATCAACTGTGTTTTGTGGAGAATCTTCCTCAAAGAGTAGAGGTTAAAAGGAGGAAAGACTATTATATATAGAATAGGTAGAGTGTTAGTGGGGGGTGTAGAGTTGAGGATAGGGGAACAAGTTTAGAATCTGGGAATATTCACAGGGGACAAAGGTTTTGTAAGGGTTTTTTCTTCTTAGATGCTATTCTCTTCAACTACAGGAAAAATAATGTTTGCCTGAGAATTTAATTTTTTCTCTTTCAGCATTCCTTACATCTATTCCCAAGGCTTCACTAAAATCTTATATGCACTTAAAAACTTGTGTGTATTGTAAAGAATAAAGTGACAGAGCAATAAAAGGAGATATGGCCTTCCTCATTCATTCCTGTCCACACTTATTACACCAGTGGAACCCTGCAATAAGAATGGCAATCTTGTGAAGAGAATGAAAGACCAGAAAAAAGTGAAGCATAGGCTCAGGGCAGTGCAGGCAGTGATGGAGAGAAACAAATATATTGAAGAAGCAACTTCTGGGTCCTCTTCCAGAAGGTGTTCTGGGAGCAGGATGGGGAAGAGATTGGTGTGAGTTGCACAGCTAAATAAATATCAATAAGCATTTTTTTTTCAGCCCTTATCTTGGCTCTTTCCAGTGGTGCTTCACTTGTTGGGTAGAAATGGTTCTAGTGATACGAAGCAAATGAATTCTACTTTATTGTAAAGGGATCACCTCTAATGATAATTTCTTTTTTAAAATACTCTTTCTACTCTAGGTATAATAGGAAATGAGTCCTTAACGATTAAAGTCTTTGAAAGGTTATTTTTGGAAGGTTGTAATTATGGCTCCTTTGTTTGTAGCATCTTTTCTAAAAACAGGAAGAATTAAACCTTCATAGGCTAATTTCTGTTGTCTATCTTCATGTTACATTCATTCCCCTTGGTATTATTACAAGTTGTTTCCTTGGCCTTCTGATTGATATCAATATATAATCAATTTTGTTCTTAAAAAAACACATTTGGGAAGTTTATTTTCTAAGTAATTGCCCTTATATACATTCTAAGGTCCTTACGTAACTTTGCCTCAGAGAATTTCAGTACAGCTATGTAACACGTCTTTCCTTTTTTATGTTGCCTTACTCTGTGGCCATGTGGCTGACCTGTAATGGATATATATAGCAGTGATTCCATACATGGGGATTTATACACCCTCGGGGGCTTGAATCACAGAATATTTTGTATCTCAATGCAAATTTTGTACCTCAGTTTCTCTCTGGGGAAGAGGGTCCTTCTATAGCTCTTATCAGATCATCAAAGGACCCAAAAAAGATTAAGAAGCCTTGCAACAGAATATTATTTAGAGTTTTTGCACATGAAACAAAAAAAAAGTGAGCCTTGCAAATAACGATCGACCAACGTGGTTACACACAGAAATTCATGTCAGGGACATCCACTGTGATGGTGAGAGTGGAGGCTGGTGGGAACAAGACAAAAAGGATGGGGGACAGTAGGTCCAGTGTGACATTATTTTCTTTTGTGCAATTATTTCTTAAAGTACAGTTACTCAGTGTTCATAGATAATGATACTTGAAATACTTTGATTTTTTTTGCTGGCAATTTGGGATATAATTACAAAGACTTATTTCTAGACAAATGTTGATATTTCTATGCAGTTCATGAACTTACAATGACTTCTGTTTGTTTGATTCATTTTTCTCAGTCTTCTGCATCCATGTTGTGTCTTTTACTATTGACACAACTAGTGTGACCTGAGTATGTGTAAATACACTTAACAGTACTTTTGATCAAAACCAAGTTTTCTTTTCATTGTTTTCAGATTTAAGAGAAACTTGCAGGCAGTCTTTGACCATTCCATCTTACCCAACCTCCATTGTTACTCTCCGTGTATATTGCAAGTATTCCTTGAATCTGTATCTTACTCGTCAGGCTTATCATTGTCATTGCAGGGTTTAGCTGGATTATTCATTGGCTTTCTATTTAGTCTTCTGGCTCATGGTCTAGCACCCATGAATCCACCTACCATACCTTTACAGAAATTATTCTTCTAAAATGTGTATCTGACCTTGCAGCTTCCCAGCTTCAAATCCTTCAGTGGAGTTTTACAACTTTCACGGAATTTGCAAACCACTGAGCTTTAGCACATAGGAAATAGATCTTATAACTATCTTTAAATTTGTTGCCCCACACTTTGGTCATAGGACCTAAATATAGCATTTGGCACAGGTTATAATGTTTTATGACTTTGTAGAAAAAAACAGTAGTAATTTTATCAATAAGAGTAGCATATACTCAGAACCTGGCGTTGTGCTTTGCACATTTACATATATTATCTCATGCAATCAAAACAACAGATACACATAGTAAAAGTACTATCGTTAGACTCCTTTTGCTGAGGGATAAGGAATTTGATGATGGATGCACGGACAGTAAAAGTGAGTCCAAACCCAGGTCTCTGGCTCTTCTCACACTTTTTTTCTGGGCCTGAAATGTTCTTCCTCAGCTACATAATAATTCTTTCAAAACAAATCAAACATCAGCTTCCCTTAGAACTATGTTCTGACATACCTCCCTATTATGATTTAGATGACTTTCCTGTGTCTTTCTCAGGAACCCTGTGAATACCTCTATAACAATACTTTTTTTATGATGTCCTAGTATGTTTGGTTATTTATTGACGTTTACTGTTTGGCCAGCTATATGCACCAATGACTACACACTCAAGATGACCAGATATCAAAGGTTGTAAACCCTTGTGGCAGTTTTTGGAATCATTTACCTTGTATCTTAGTTTATTCTCTCTCTGAGTGATGCTTCTTATGTGTAATCTGAAAATCACTTCCATGACTTCACAAGTAGTACATTGATGCAAATTTTTCTAGTCCAGAAGGCCATCAGATAAGGTGGTATCATCAGCTTGCCCAGCACGTGTGCACCTGTCGTCAGTCTAGATTGGAGATCAGTTATCTGTTTTAAGATTAAACCTTGATTTTTTCCCCCAGTTTTATTGAGAAATAATTGACATACACACAGTATAAGTTTAGGGCATACAGCATAATGGTTTGATTTATATATAGTGTGGAATTATTACCACAACAATACCTAACATCCATCTTTTCACATGGATACAATAGAAAGAAAAGGAAAAAAAGAAACAAAAAATCTCCTTGTGTTGAGCACTCTTAGGATTTACTCTCTTGGCATCTTTCCTTTATACAGCTAGTCCTTGAATAAAGTCATTTTGGTCAACATAATTTCATTATAATGTTGATGAAGTGCTGTAGAAACTTATCTCTTGTTTATGTCAATTAGCCTATGGTAAAATTGTTTTTTTTACATGTCATTTCACTGAAGTTCCAAGAACCCATCAAAGCTGTTAAGTGAGCACTTGCTGTATCACATAGCAGCATTAGCTATACTCATCATGTTGTCCATCATACTTTTAGTACTTACTTATTTTATAAGTGGAATTTTGTACCTTTCAACTACCTTCCTTTAATCCCCTGTTCCCCCACCCTCCACCTCTGGTAATCACAAGTATGATGTCTTTTTCAATGAGGTTTTTTGTTTGTTTGTCTAAGAATCCATGTATAAGTGAGATTGTACAGCATTATCTTTCTCTGACTTATTTAACATCACATAATGCCTTCAAGGTTCATCCATGTTGTTACAAATGGTAGGATTTCCTCATCTTTTTATGGCTGAAAACGTTTCTACTGCATTTATATTCCACAACTTCTTTATTCATTCATTCATTGGTAGATGCTTATGTTGTTTCCATGCATTGGCTGTTGTCAATAAGGCAGCTCTGAACATGGGGTGCAAGTATCTTTTGGAGTTAGTGTTTTTGTTTCCTGTGGATATATTCCTAGATGTGGAATTGCTGTATCACATGGTAGTTGTAATTTTAATTTTTGAGGATCCTCCATACTGTTTTCCATAGTGACTGTATCAATTTACAATACCAGCAAGAATCCACATCTATGCCCACACTTATTATCTCATCTTTTTGATGATGGTCATTCTAACAGACTTGAGGTGCTATCTCATTGTGGCTTTAATTTGCATTTCCCTAATGAATAATAATGTTGAGCATCATTTCATGTACTTGTTGGCCTTTCATAACTCTTCTTTGGAGATATGTATATTCAAGTCATTTGTCCACTTTTTAATTGGGTTATTTTTTGCAGTTGAGTTGGATGAGATCTTTAAAAATTTTGGATATTAATTTTTTTAGCTGTATGGCTTGCAAATATTTTCTTCCCATTTTATAGGTTGTCTTTTTACTTTGTGATGGTGTCTTTTGCTGTGCAGAAGCTCTTAACTTTGATGTAGTCACGCATGTTTATTTTTTATTTTGTTGCTTGTGCTTTAGGTGTCGTAGCCAAAAAAATCATTACCAAGACCCATGTCAAGGAGCTTTATTCCTATATTCTCCTAGTTGTTTGATGGTCTCAGGTCTTATATTTAAGTCTTTAATCCATCTTGAATTAATTTTTGTATGTGGTATAAAATATGGGTATGGTTTCATTTTTTTTACATGTGAATATCTAATTATCTCAAAACCATTTATTGAGGAGACAGTCCTTTCTCCATTGGGTATTCTTGGCTCCCTTGTCAAATATTAGTTGACTGTATATTCTTGGGTTTATTTCTGAGATCTCTGCTCTGTTTGTTTGATGTGTCTGTTTTTATGCAAGTACCACAATATTTTGATGGCTATGGCTTTTTTGTATAGCTTGAAATCAGCAAGTATGATGCCTCCTGCTTTGTTCTTCTTTCTTAGGATTTGTTTGGTTATTGGGGTCTTTTGTGTATGTATATAAATTTTAGGAGTGTTTTTATACTTCTGTAAAATCCACCATTGGAATCTTGATAGAGATTTTCTTGAATCTATACATGGTTTTGGGTACTATGGAAATTTTAACAATATTCTTTTAATTCATGAACATGGTACACCTTTTCATTTATTTCCATGTGTATTCTTTGATTTGTGTCATTAATGCCATGTAGTTTTCAGAGTTGAGATGTTTTACCTCCTAGTTAAATTTATTCTTAAGTATTTCATCGTTTATGATGCTATTGTAAATAGGATTGATTTATGTATTTCTTTTTGAAAAAAATTTGTTATTAGTATGTAGGAATGCTAATGGTTTTTTATGTTAATTTTGTATCCTGAATTTATTGATTAGATATAACATTTACTTGGTTGAGTCTTTAGGATTTTCTATATATAAAATCATGTTACCTGCAAATAGAAAAAATTTCCTTCTTCTTTTCTAATTCTGATACCTTTTATTTCTTTTTCTTTGCCTAGGTGCTGTAGCTAGAACTTCCAGTACTGTGTTTA
>NW_017732914.1:132174-149037 GCF_001890085.2 Hipposideros armiger
TACTTTAAATATTTTCTGTCTACACATCATATCACAGTATTAAAATGTGCAATATGAATTGGGTGTAGTATTTGGGAATCTTGCTGAATATTATAGGTTGAACATAGTACTCTTACTAATATTAAGTTGGAAGGAAAGCTCTAATTAAGTTCATACGTCATTAATAAAAGCTGTTCTCTTTTGTGCTTCCTGCTCTTGGCAGGTTTTGTATTCCTCATTGCCTTTTCTTTGGGGTAGGCAAGAATTTGGGAGCAAGCTTCCACACCTACTACGTCCTCGGGCGTGTCTTATGAACAATGTTGAAATCATGTTGCGTATTCAAAGGTATGCCCTGGAGCCACTGTGCTCAGTGCTCAAGGCATGTTGTTGAGTTTGGGGAGATACAAAAACCAAAGTCTAAAAGCCATTGCTACCTTGCTTCTTACTCACTATCTTTTAAGTGTAGCCTTCGTCTAAACACAGCAAAAAGCCTCCAGATGTTGGGCAGCGACTCAATGGAACAGTGAGTAGAGGAGGCAGATCTGAACCTAAAACCACAACAGCAGTAACAGTAGCAGCAGCAACAGCAACAGCACAACCTCAGACTCTTATCATCATCCCCTTTGTCCCCCAACATTAATAAAGTGCGAGGGTGGGACCGCCTTCCTGGCCTCCATGATTGTGCTGTGTGGGAACTTTAGGAAACGTCGTTTTGAAGACAGACTTGATTTCCCTGTAGTCACAGTTTTCCTTTTCCTTTGATGTGGCAGTAGGGGAGCAGACAGCCCTTGTGATGTAAATCATAGTGCTGCCTTCTCTGAGCCAGATCGCCAGGCCCTTGGTTTTGATATGTACATAGATGACTCTTGGTTATGACATGTTCAAACTTCTGCTCTGGGAATGGGTTTTCAGGATTAGTTTTGTGGTTGCACTTTAGAAATATGTGGTGATGCATATTCAGTGACTTTGTGATGTAGTTTTTGCAAGTAAGTCATGTTGGTTCATGGATATTAGCCCTTGACACAATATGATCGTTAAATACATTATTGTGATGTAAAAGACTCATTTATTTTCTTCTCTGTGTCACGTTGGAAATCTTCCATTTGTTATGGAAGAATTGTGACTTTAACATTTCGCCAGATTGGAGCATAATTTATGCCTCACCCTTTTGTTATGAAATGTTTTTGTTTTTTTTCAAGTGAATTATTACTTTCTCTTCTGGGGGCATCCTAGTACCATGTGGAATTCGTTTCCTTGCAGCTGTTCTCAAATATAAAATTCAGTGCCCATCGCATAGGTTCTAAATCGCACCTGAACACAGAATGATTTTTGTATTTTTCTATGCTCAGAGCTTTTTATTGAACTACAGTAATCAAATAGGTGTAATAATACCATCCATTGGGTCTTTCTGTTAGGACCAGCAGTCACCATTCCTTTTTCTTTGACCTCCCCTGGATCAGTCAGCTTAGGTTGTTACACTGCAGTGACACCAAAACCTCACACTCACAGCTATAGTGCTTTACAACAACAACAAAGCTGCATTGCTTGCTCCTGTCCCATGTCAGTTGTGGGTCATTCACTGCCTAGAGTTCATTTCCACAGTGTTTTTTTACTCTGGGAACAAAGCGAACAAAGTAGCCCCTCTGTGGAGCAAGGCTGGGCTTGTGTCAAAGAGAAAAAGAGAGTTGATGATTACAATAGATCATATATCTCCTCAGAAGTGGCATATTTTACTTGGACTCATATTTTATTGTCCGAGCAAGTCACATGACGCAGTCTGACACCAACAGGGCAGTGGAGAGCAAGTGTTCCACAATGGGGGCCCTGAAATATTTGGAAAAAATTAATAAACACTGTCTTAGTCCACTCCTTGGCCACAGAAATTCACTTATTTTTGTTCTGCACCCGAAATATATGAAATGTTAGAGTTCTCTTTCAACAGAAACAACCTAAAAGCCCCATCCAATCAAATAGCTATTGATACAATCAATAGTGGTCAAAGAGCTATACTCACAATTCCTTTGAGATATGCTGGCCTTTCTAGACTTACTTATAGTTACAGTATTAGTTTTCTGTTGTGACTATGATGAATTACTACAAACATTTGGGTTAAAATATATCTTTCACAATAGTTAACAATAGTCTTAAAACAATACAAATTTATTATTGTACATTGTAGAGGTCAGAAGTCCAAAATAATTCTCACTGGGTTAAATTGAGGGTGTTGGTGGGACTGTCTTCCTTTTTGGAGGCTCTCGGGGAAAACCTGTTTCCTGGTATTTTCCAGCTTCTAGAGGCTCTTCACATTCCGTGACTCTTGGACCCCTTCCATCTTCAAAGCCAGGATTTGCATCATTGCTTCCCACATGGCATTTCCTTCTCTGCCTCAGCTTCTGCCTCCTTTTACTTGTAAGGATATTTGTGATTACTGTTGGGCCCATCCAGCATCATCTCCCCATTTTAAAAACCTTAACTTAATCACACTGCCATGGAAGGTAATATGTATTCACTAGAGATTAGGAAGGGCGTGGACATCTTTGGGGGGGCCCTGATTCTGCCTGCAACAGGTACCTTGCAGCTGTTAGATGTTCATGAGAGAGCTGTACCTTTAGTTTCTTTTCCTCAAACTGTTTTTGTAAAACTTAAGAAATCTGCTGTTTGCCATCTTAATTAATACATAGCTGGTTTTTTTTCTTTTTTTACCAAAAAGCTTTCTAATTTGGGCTTTACAATAAGCTGAGTTTTAATCAGTCTTTGTTTTCATGTTTCTTGGAGGTCAAGTCCTCTTGGAATTCTCATGATCAGTTCAGTTATAGTTTAGATTTGTTTTTTAATAGCCCAGGTTATTTCCAGTAAAAGTTCCTCAGAAAGCAGTAAAAGCACTAACTGTGCAGAAGCTATAAATATTCTCTTCAGAGCCCCACATGTGATAAAAGATGGTGTTGGGGCTGAAAGGTAGTGGAGGTAGTACTTAACATGGCAATAGCAACAAAATGCAGATTTTTGAGTAAAAGAAATTTCATGATCAAATTAAGCTTGAGTTACTTTTTAATCTGATCCATATATATGTTTACAAAATGGCATCATATTATACCTCCATACTTGTAAACTCCTCCTCCTTTCTGTCATTCAGTAATAAAGAGTGATATATTTACTCTTGCTTGTTAGGTGTTTTTTTACAACTTTATTTTGAACAATACTCTTTGGCCTTCTTAACAGAATTTTTGCAGGCAGCCCCTCTTCTCCTTAGGTGAACAGAGTGGAAGAAATAAGAGAGGCACATAGTTCCCATTCGTGCAGTTCCAGGTCTGGGTCCTTACATTCCAGGCCTCGTATCTACCATATTTCCCCATGTATAAGACACACCCTTTTTCAAAAAATTTGGGGTCTAAAAACTGGGTGCATCTTATACAGTGTTTGTAGATTTTTTCACTTGCATTTCCCGCTTTTTCGCGCTTGTTGTCTTTGCGCTCATTGTTTCGCACTTGTTACCGGTACATTACGGTAGGTTACGTTTTGCCANATCTGGTCCTGGGCTTTTCTTCGTTGGGAGATTTTTGATTACTGATTTAACCTCCTTACTAATAATTGGTCTATGAAGATTTTTCTGTTTCTTCCTGATTCATTCATAGTAAGTTGTATGATTCTAAGAATTTTTCCATTTTTTTTTAGGTTGTCCAGTTTGTTGGCATATAGTTGTTTCTAGTAGTTTCTTATGATCCTTTGAATTTCTGTGATGTCAGTTGTAATGTCCCCTTTCTTCTTTATAATTTTGTTGATTTAGGCCTTCTTTCTGTTTTTCTTGGTACAGCTAAGGGTGTGTCAATTTTGTTTAGCTTTTCAAAGAACTCTTAGTTTGGTTAATATTTTCTGTTGTTTTTTATTTTCTATTTCATTTATTTCTACTCTAATCTTTATTATTTTCTTTATTCTGCTAACATTGAACTCAGATTGTTCTTTTTTTTATTATTATTTCCTTAAGGCGTAGAGTTATGCTATTTATTTGGGATCTATTTTGCTTCTTAATGTAGTCATTTATTGCTATGAAATTCCCTCTTAGAACTGCTGTATCCTACATTTCTGGTATATTCTGTTTCCATTTTTGTTTGTCTTAAGAACCTTTTTTATTTCTCATTTGATCCATTGGTTGTTCAAGAGAGTGTTTAATTTGTCTGTGTTTGTGAATTTTTCAATTTTTCTATTGTTCATTTCTGGTTTCATGTCATTGTGGTCAGAGAAGATCCTTGGTATGATTTTAGTCTTTTTGAATTTTCTGACTTATTTTATGACCTAACAAAATAGACCTTGATTTCTGAAATATTTCCTCTGGATAAGAACTTTACCTGAATTTTTAAAGGGGAAACTTGGGTTAAACAACAGGCATTAAAAAAGTTGTCGTATAACTTTGCTATGATTCCTACATTCATGAAAATACAGCCTCTCTTATTCAAATATTTTCAAATTTGAAATAAATGAGTACTAATATATTCAGCTCATCAGTCTGCAGGAAACATTTCTGGTCACTCCAAATCATTGTCCAATCTAGGTTATATTCCCCTCACATACACCTGCCCATTTCTCCCTATCCCACCATGCCATGTTTACTTCTGATATAGTATTTTGGAGATTACATTATACATGACACTAGTTCATTGTTTACCTATATAACAAGACTATTCTCTCTCTGAGGGTAGGGATTATGATTTACCAAGCTTCGTATTCCCTCACCTAGTATACAGTAGTTATTTGATAAATATTTGTTTTTATATATAATGGGGTGAATCTGTTATTTGGACAGCAATATATTCAATTTTCAATTTTATTTATAAAATGGATTGATTAAATCATGATAAGGATTTTATTTAATTTGTTAATGACATAAAACAACTTAGTTTTAGATGAGGCAGGGAACTTTACTGATGTTCATGAGCATAACATAAAGGTTTCCTATCGTTTTTGGTTTCATGACAAAATGAAGTCATCATAGTCGTAAATCTTAGATTTTAGGTTGACTAATATTAAACTTATCAATGTTCTCTCAACAATATGCTGAAGTTTCCAGGTGAAGGCAAATACACTTGGGCACATTAAAGGACAAATCAATATATCTTGTTTTAGGGAAGAAAGAGTAATATATTTCTATTTACATTTTGTCTAGTGTTTTTGGCCTTTGGTTTTCACCCTTCCTATCACCTCTGGCTGGCAAGACATGGCAGACTGACAAAGGGCTTCTCACATGTGTGATCTAAGAGACCCTGCTGCTTCTTTGAGCGTGTCATAATTTTGAAAAGGAGTGATATGAATAACCAAAATAATAACAGCCTTCAATTCAATTAAACTCAGCATTTATTAACAGGCACCTACATTCTAGGCACTGTGAATTCAAATATGATTAAATCATAGTGCCTCAAATGATGTAGTTATTAAGATACTTAATGATATCATTACCATCAAGATTCTCTGAGCTTAATGGGGAAGGAAAACATGGCTGCAAAAATATGACTTGCGTTACTTTAATTACTATATTGATTTTTCCTTCTATACTGTCTTACTTCTTATACAGCATTACCTCGCTGTTTTGCTTTGTTTTTCCCTTTTACTCCATTTTGTCCTGTTTTTTCATTGTGTATTTCTTTGTCTTCTTTAGAGGTACTCACACCTACAAGCCCATTTCTTTTTTGAACTAGATGCATAATATTAAATTATGCAGATAATCACACAATTTCATATCTGGTCCTTTTTTTAATTTTTCCCTTTAGAATAAGGAAAGTGGTTAAGTTGGCTGCTGCCCCAATGTTACCACTTGATAGACTGTGTGCTTACCCAGTTCAGGCATATTCATGGTTTACTGCTGATAGCCCAGCTGTGGATTAATTTAAAAGTGACCCCAGTTGTCTTTGATGTGATTCTGAGTTTTCTCTAGGGAACCTATCAGGAAGCTAAGAGGATTCTCCTAAAAACAATGCTATAGGAAAATATTAATAAGATTGTCACTTCAAGGCTGTCTTCATGATGGTAGAGATGTTCTGTAGGGTTTTTATAAGCTTATTATCCATTTGGTTTAAGACAGCAGGTGCATGACACATTGTGCATTACAAAATTTCGATCCAGTTCTTTAGAAAGACCAAAGGTGGCATGGGAAGGGCAAAGGGATTTAGGGTCTTCTTTAAAAGTATGGAGTGTTTGACATGAAAGAAAACTTTGGTGGGAGTTTTTCCCCACACCAGAAAATTAAAGACAATAACCATGTTTTAAAAGAAGAAGAAGGAAATCATAAATAAGAAATAGCATTCTAGGCACTGTGAACTCAAATATGATTAAATCATAGTGCTTCAAATGATGTAGTTATTAAGATACTTAATAACCATGATCCTGAAAGCACCCCAACCCATGGAAGCTTACTGTAGCAAGCCTCCAAGTGGCAGTCACTTAGTAAATATAGAAAATCTCTCTATCTCTTAAATCCTGCACATGTGTACTTCCTATTACATCATGCTACCGGCAGAATAGTTCTGTAAAATAACATTTGGTTCCTAGTTGAAATTTGAGAATGACCTCAAAAGATTAGCACATCACAAACATGTTACTTGTAAAAGAGGAATCCTTATGGTCATGGTACTCCATGGCAAGATGTATATTTTTCCTTTAATCTAAAATTCAGTTTTAGAGTCGAGCAAAAAGAAACTCCCTTTTCATTTATATTTTCCTTTGATATCAGAAAGGGCTATAACTTGAGAGTGGATCAACCACAGTAGCCCAGATACTGGAAACTTGGGTCGTTGGGCCAATTTGTGCAGCGGATATATTTTGTTGGGCCCAGAAATTGTTGCCATTCACAGGTTTAAGTTATTATTACTTTTTTGAATTAGTTGATAACATTTAAAAATCAAGCAATTTTACAGAAAATTCTGGATTTCTGGATTCTCTTAAAAACTCAGGTGACTGTACTGGGCTTAGTTTTCTATAAAGGAACACTTGGTGGAGTTTTGTGGTAGCTGTCCCTTTTAGATGGTNATACAGTTCCTCATGTTGTGGTGACCCCCAACCATAAAATTATTTTCGTTGCTACTCTATAACTGTAATTTTGCTACTGTTATGAATCATAATGTAAGTATCTTTTTGTTTTCCCATGATCTTATGTGACCCCTGTGAAAGGGTCGTTAGACTCCCAAAGGGGTCGCGACCCACAGAGTTGAGAACCGCTGCTCTACAAGAATGTCAGTGCCAACAATGGTTCATGAAATTCCATGCTGGTGATTTTTATCTCAACAATGCTCCTCAGTCAGGGAGGCTCACCGAGGTTGATGACGACAAAATAAAGTCATTGATTGAGTCAAACCCATGATACACGACACGAGAGATTGCAGAAACATTGAACATCCAGCATTCAAGCATTCATGACCACCTGAAGAAGCTGGGATACATAAGCAAGCTCGATATTTGGGTTCTGCTTGAACTCAAAGAAGTTCATTTGACAGTGAATATAAACATCTGCGATACGCTCATAAAATGTGAGGAAAATGATCCTTTTTTGAAGCGACTGATAACTGGTGATGAGAAATGGATTGTTTACAACAATGTGGTGTGCAAACGGTTTTGGTCCCGACGCAATGATTCGCCTCAAACGACATCGAAAGCAGACATTCATCAGAGGAAAGTTATGCTCTCAGTGTGGTGGGATTTTAAAGGTGTTGTTTTTTGAGCTCCTACCAAGGAACCAAGCAATCAATTAGAATGTGTACTGTCAGCAAATGGACAGTTTGAATGAATCCATCATCCAGAAACATCTGGAGCTCGTTAATTGTAAAGGAGTTGTGTTCCATCGCGACAACACGAGACCACACACAAGTTTGATCACCCGTTAAAAATTATTGGAGCTTGGATGGGATGTTACCACACCCACCATACTTGCCTGACCTTGCGCCATCAGACTTCCACTTGTTTCGCTCTGTTCAAAACTCCTTGCGTGGTATAACGTTCATTTCAGATGAGGCTGTAAATCAGCACCTTGTTCAGTTTTTTCTCAAATAAAGACAGATCCTTCTATGAACGAGGAATTATGAAGCTCACTGAAAGATGGCAAAAGGTTGTTGAACAAAACGGGCAATATATCATTGATTGATCTTTGTTCTTTATATAAATAAATGACCTTTGAAAACATAGACAAAATACATCATGACTTTTCCGACAACCCAATAGATTGTTGTGCAATGTACCAGGGAGGCCCTCCTGCCCTCACCGTGCCCTTGTGTAGCCTTTCCTACATTGACTCTTAGCTTGGCCATGAGACTTGCTTTGGTGAATGGGATTGAAAAATGCGTGTGCAGTCATATGGTTCCCAATTTTTTTCTGTCTGACTTATTTAGCTTAGCATAATAATCTCAAGATTCATCCATGTGGGATATAAAACTGAAAGCAACAAAGGAACAAGACAAGCAAAGAAACAAAAACTCATAGACACAGACAACAGTTTAGTGGTTACCAGCGGATGAGGGGGGAGAGGAGGTGGTAGAAGAGGGTAAAGCGGGTCAAATATGGTGATTGAAGGAGAACTGACTCTGGGTGGTGAGCACACAATGTGATACTATATAGATGATGTATTATAGAATTGTACACTTGAAACCTATGTAACTTTACTAACCATTGTTACTCCAGTAAATTTAAGAAAGAAAGAAAAAGAAAAGAAAAGAAAAAAGAAAAATGCCTGTGCACTGCCGCTTGCCCATTCTAGCTCTAGGAACTTTTCTGCTGCATGAAAAGAAGCTGGAGCTAAGCTGCTCCTGTGTGTCAGCCACAACTAGTTACCAGACAGGACAAGGTCATCTGATACTGTATAGCCCTAGTCAAGTAGCCAGATGGCTGCAGCTGCACGTGAGGTGCCAGCAGATACCGGCCCAAATTGCTGATCTGCAGAATTGGGAGCAAACTCCCTTCTCCAAACTGATGGAAGACAGGGACTGTCTCCCACCCAGGGATCTAGGCTGGGTAATAATGATCTACTGGCATAAAATAAATCACCCCAAAGCTCTGTGGTTCCAAAGAACAACCTTTATATTTGCTCACATAACCTCATAATCTGGTGACTGGTGCCTTCACTTATGGGAAATTTTTATTGTCATTATTTCTTCCTCTTTTTTTTTCTCTTTTTGGAACTGCTATTTGTTGTGTGTTGGATATCCTGGACAGATTCCCTAATTTTCTATCCTCATTATTCAATTTCTGTGTTCTAAAATATTTTTTTGCTCCTTTTCAGATTCATAATTATAATTAATTTTTTATTTTGGCTCCCTTATTTTTAATTTTTCTAAGAGCTAGTCTTTCCTTTTTAAAAACAATATCATATTTTTATTTTTTTAGATCTAATATCTGCTCTCTCCTTACCTTTTTTATTTTTTGTTAAAGTTTATTGGGGTGACAGTGGTTAGTAAAGTTACATAGGTTTCAAGTGTACAATTCTATAATACATCATCTATATATCACATGGTGTGTTTTCCACCCAGAGTCAGTTCTCCTTCTTGCCTTTCTAAGGATATTAATTATAACATATTTGATGATTTCTTTTTATCCTCACTTTACCTTTATTTCATTTAAATTACTTGGTATGTTGTCCCTATATTTTCTGTTGAAAACTTTCCTAAAATGTCTGATTATCATGGCTGTCTACGCCATTGAAGAGATGATTGGAGGTTCTGAGTATCTGGGCAAGGCTTGTTTGAAAGGTTGGCTTTGCTTGAGGATGGCAGGGTGCCCTGACTTTTCACTGGAGGCTTCCATATAAAGATCTGTAAGTGTTCTCTCTAGGGATGCTACGCATCTCCAGAAAAGTGCCCTTCAACCACCTACCCCATCATCCCTCCTGGGTATTTGGGTAGGAATAAGTTTGCTGGTATGAGTTTGCTCTGTGGCTGGGTAGCAAAAGGAAATTGAAATGTCCCATAATTCATATTGTTCACGATCATATGACTTTGCTTCAAGCTTGCTCTTCTGCATGTGTGGGGGCCCCCGAGTCAGGAAATTTCCAGTTCAGATTCCCCAGGATATACATCACCCTTTCCCTCTGCTTGAGGGATGGAAGCCAAACCATGTGGGAATTTGGAAGCCCTTAATAGACTTTAAACAGCGTAGCTGTCTTCATCTGTGCACCTACCCCTGCTTCCTCCAGTCCTGGCATTTCTCGGATTCCTGAGTGACCCAGCCTGCTGNTGTCTGTTAAAATGTTCCCACAGAAAGGTTTGGCCAATGCCAGAATTCTTCCCTTTTGCGGGGGAAAGGTCTTTAATATTTACAAACAAGTTTCTATGGAGTTACCCATTCTATTTTCATACCAGCCCTGTAAGGCTGATATTATTGTTATTTAAATTTTGCAGAAGAGAAGCTTAAGCTCAGAGAGGTTGAATAAGGATCTGTGTGCAATGTGCAGGCGGTGGCACCAAAAATAAAATAGATGTTCTGTTTCTTAAAATACCATTCTTGTTCTTTTACTCCCTAAAGAAAGAAAGAAAGAAAAGAGATTATTATTAAAATAGCCTGAATCTCACCTATAAAATGGGAAGTATTGTAAATGTCAAGGACCTAGTAACTCATAAATCGGAGTACTTAAAGCAGCTGGTAGAAATGAGCAGAAAACAATAATTGTAGAAGCCAAATTTGGAGTCAGGTTTCTCTTGGGCACATTTGCTAGATAACTAACTGCCTGATGGTCTCATCATTTTGCCCAGACTATGTTTCCTGCCAGTGACAGTGGGTGTTGTGGTGGTGTGCACGGGAGTTAGAAGGAAATGTCACCCTCCCAGGGCATTCGCTTGCTACTGGGCCTTGATATGACATTCCATTCCCTACACTTGTAGGGCCAAACACCTTCCATATGTAGGTTATCCTGTATGTGAGTTGCTAGGGACATTGAGAAAATACAGAAATACTATCTATTAGAACCATCAGGAACTTTGGACCTGTCAAGTGATATCTTCCTTTTATGTGCTGGCATCATGGCAAAATTAAATTCAACATCATGAAGCAAGAGGAAATGCTAATGAGAAGTTATTACCTAATAATATTTGCAGAGCCTTGACAGATAGTGAAGGTAACATGGAGGTGAACAGGACCCCTGTTCAGGGTATAATAGCTAGAGAGGGCTGCTAAGGCACACTCTCGGGGTAAAAATGGCTTATCAGTATAAGGTTAATTACCTCTTCGAGGACATTGACAGACGTGACATTGACAAGAACTGAAAAGCAGAAGGCCTTGAAAATCTTGCTCTAAACCCATTTGGAGGAAGAAATAAAGGGAGATGTCAAATGAAATCAACTTGCCACACTGCGTTACATCCCTCCCCTCTCTGTTTCTGTCCATTTCTAAGACTGAAATGAGAGGCCGTTCTTAGCTGGGTATGTGACTCAATCACATTTCAGAATCTTTTAAATGCTTACCCTGAATTTGAAGACAGCAGGAGCCTTAGGAAAATGATTCACTAAAAGCTGGATCCACTCCAGCCCATCCAAAGGGAAGCACTTTAGAATCTTTTCAGATTGACATTGGATAGAGTGTAGCCATTTATTACTCTTCATTATGGAAGGCAATAGTCTGTGAGGGCCATCCTGACTAAAATAGGTTCTTTTTTTGTTCTTTAAATAGAATGCCCGATTTAATTGGCAGTGCTCCTTGAAAACTAATTCTGAGTGTACATAACTATTTTAAGGACTGAATTTACATTATATATTCTTTCTGAACAAGATAGCGTTACAGCACATAATAATACTGCAGTAATTAAAATACACTTTATGTTTAGTGTAATAGCACACATTTATGGAACAATACTTTGAGCCAGGCACTGTTACAAGTCTTTAACAATTATTAATGCTTTTTATCTTCATAACAACCCTTTGAAGGGGGCACTATTGATATTCTTCTTTCATAAATAATATCAGACGTGGATAAGTTAAGATTGCCCAAAATTACATAACAATTAGGCACTAGAGAGTAGGATTGAGCACAGGCTATCTGATGTTAGGTCTTAAACCCTTAACCTCTGAACCCTATTGCTTCTCTGGACACACATGATCTTAGCTATTTACTTGTATGCAACTGTCAACATTAATTTTCCTATTGTAATAGATTACTTGACCAGTAGATTTTCTGTTTATAGTCAAGTAATTGTAATTGCAGAACTGCTTATTCTATCCTTTGTCTTGTCTGGAAGGTGAAGTCATTTCAGACTATATCACAATGAAATGTACATATAGGAAATATGGCGGAAGCATACCAGGAAACATGCAGTTTTGAAGTCAATCATGTAAAGCTTCAAATGCAACACACATAATTGCTGTAGTTTCCTGTCTTATTCATTTCTGTTCACCTCCAGAGCCTATGCTGTCAGTCTTCTCACTAACGTGATGTGATCTTTTTGATGCTCAACTGTGATACTCAAACATTGCAGCTCTGCCTCTAGTTAAATCATTGAAATACGTGTTTGAGGATGTACGTAGGATGAACACATTTCTGATAGCTTTGTTGGCAAATTAGTTAACTGGACAGTCAGTCTAGCAGAGCAGAAACATCTTAGGCTCAGGAATCAGTTCCCATCCCAGGGAGAGCACTTATTACAATTCCATGTTTAGCAGTTATTTAATCTCATTGCTTTGCCCTTTGCCTGCCTGTAAAACGGAGGTTATGCTGACCTCCTCACAGGGTGCTTGTTACAACAACAATAATATTGTCATTAGGACAGATTCTTCAAGTGGACATGCTGTTTTGATTGCTAGTGCATCTCTTTATAGATAGCTAGCCAAGTGATACTGGTAATATTTGAGGCTTTATTTTAGGATAAAAAGAGCCAATTGGTAAAAGAATTTGATTTGAGTTCAGAAGAACACTTAAACTTATTTTGAAACTCCTCCAAATGTCTCAGCGTATAATTTAGATCCTTGATTATTGTACCATACATGATCTGTACATTCTTTTGTTATAAAACATATCCCTCTGTATAGCATTTAATCACATGTAGGTCTACTAGATATGACTACATACTCTTGCAGAGAAAGGACCAACACCCATCAATCTTCATAGTTATAGCACTTGGCACACTGTTTGCTGCAGAGTAGATGCTTATTAAATGACAAATAAATGAAGAAACTAATTTTAAGTATTCAATGTAGGCATCAGTTGGAACACTGCATTATATTAGAAAGCTATAGTGTCAGCTCAGTGATAGTACATTTAATTAGTCATATGTAACTGAAGTGAGAAGCACTTTAGCTATTATCATTTTTCTGTATACTTCATGAAAACTAGGTTCTTTTGGGACATTCATGCCAAAATAACATGCCAATGGATATATCTTTTTGGTATTATAATAAATAAATACATTTTCTATGGAATCATCAACAGAGTAAGTGATTGAACTGACAAAAAAATAATGCATAATGCTCCAAGGATTAAGCTAAAGAAAAGTTTCTGAAAAAAGGCACATTACTCCATTATTTAAATTAAGTTGCCAATGTCATCTTAAAAAAAAGTTGAATCAATGATAATCCTATTTGTGGTACAGATAATTGATGATTAAAATGCTTGGCAACTGACATGTCACTTGAGAGGCAAAAAATATGTACTTTATCTGGTATAAATAAGGCTATAATAGAAGAAAATAACATTTTTATGATTCCAATTTGACATGCCTGTGATGACACCAGAGTGTATGATGGCTCATTTATATTTTTGCTACTCTAAAATTAGGAGTTATGGGGAAATAGGGTCCTTAGTATCATTATCCTTTTCAAGAGCTAGCTCTCAATTAGTGAGATGGGACCCATTATTTCCCCCCCTGCTTTTCTCCTGTGGCCCATTACCTTTGCTGAACTTGAACTTAAGCGAACATTCAGGGATTTGTGGCAACCTACTGATGTTTTTATAACCCCAATTGACTTTTCAGGCTCAGCCAGCAACACCCAGGATAGTAAGCTGACACTTCTGAATTTCCCAGGGCTGCTAGCACACATCTGCTGTTCATTTCTACACTGTTTATAGAGTGGCTCTATTCTAAGTCCTAGGAGTCTGCAGAAAGCTGTTGCTGACAAGATTTCTGCAAAGAAGAGTAAAGGTGTGACACAGACACCCTCGATTATCCCAGATCCTTGGTCATGCTGGCAGTCAGGCTACTGGAAAATTCTTCACCATCACTGTCAGTTGAGTTTTCAATCTGTCTTTTCAATCTTGTCTCTAATAAGAGAGACAAGGATGACCAACGAGGTGACAGGAGTGGAGGTGGTGTGGCTTTAGGGATGATCTAGAAGAAATTGTTTGGAATGAAACAGAACAGTGAGTACAGGAATGTGTTGTGGTCCAAATATCTGGTTCCGTGGGGGGGGAGGGGGAGCCGTGTAGGGATTAAGTATGCACTTTTACATTGGTAAGATTCTGAAAGCAAGGTTAGTTTCTCACACTAGACCTCAAAAGTCATTTAAAGCTGTGATGAAAACTAGGTGGTTGAAATGAAAAACAATAGAAAATATTACCATTACCATAATCATGAATTAGAGAAGCTGTATGGAAAAACAGCGAAAAGCTTGAGTTTCGTTTTTCACTAGTTGTATGACCTTGAGCACATTACTTAATCTCAGTAGATTTCAGGTTTCTCCTCTACAAAATAATCATGATAATAGTATCTACCTCAGAGATTACGTTTGAGGATTAAATAAAATAATTCAATAAAGCACACTGAGCAGTTCCTGAAACATGAAACACTCAAGAAATTTTAGTTCATAATTAATATGAGATTATGATTGTGTCTAAAGAGAAAAGAGCCATCCTTAACAGTTGTTTTCAGATTTTAGAAGAGTTAAAAGAAAAGAATGTAAATAATCACTGAGTTTATACAGTTGTACCATGAACAGAAAAAACAGCTCGCATTGTATATGAGGAATCCATTAAGAAAGTCCAATTGTATTTTATTGACTAATGGACTTATTAATATTAATAAACCTTTTAGATTGTTTTTTATGTTTTTCTTGATATTAGGAAATCTCAACAGTTTAGTTTGTTTCCTTGGGTTCTAAATAAATAGCACCTTGAGGTTACATTACCTTGAAGATGCCACCAACTTTGGGTGAACACGTTTTACCACTTTCACTTGAGAAATGCCTGACAAAACTGGAGACCCTTTCAGAGGATTGACAAGGTATTTTCCTAATAACTCTAAGATGTGATTTGCCTCTTTCCCTTTCTTTCTCTTGCAATCACACAATGGGATTTCCCAGAGGCTACATGATGCACGATGTTGCAACAACATGAATGTAGAAGGAAACCCAGTTCTCTTCTATATTTGCAAAATATTAAACATTGGCACTCTACTCACTGAAATTTGTTTTGTTTTGCAAAACATTTTTGATAAAATATTTTTTATTTGAAAAACGTTATTTTTTTGACAAGATTATGCTACTTATGATACATGTAATGAGTTTGTTTTTGTTGTTTTTTAAAGATTAAGTATTTTTAAAGTCCTCAGTTGAACTATCTAATATGGGAAATATTGATGGCTAAAACTCACTTAAACAAAAGCTCCCGGGGGACTTGAATAACTTTTAAAAGTATACAGCAGTCCTAGACCAAAGAATTTGAGAACTGTTTTAACAATCAAATGTCGTGGATACAGGGACATTCACACAGTTTTGGAAGCGTCTCAACAGGACAGAAAGCAAAGTGCTATCTAGGATCAGGAGTCATAATTTTGTTTTGTTATGTTCATATTAAACAAACATGTGTTTTATGGAACCTCTGTATGTGTGAGATACAAATGACGTGATTTACTGCTCACATCAGCCCATGTGTTAAAATAGCTAAATAGCTGATTTCCTTCTGGTCTCTCCCTGTCTTTGGTGCTATCATGGACCCTAGAACCTGCTTGTTTCTGTGGGTACATTTGTTACTCTATTACTTCATTTCAAAAGCAACGGCTATAGTTGACATTCAGTATTATTTTGCTTCAGTTTCAGGTATACAGTGCATTGGTCAGGCATCAGCACAGTCTATTATGTGATTCCTCTGATAAGTCCAGTGCCCATCTGGCACCTTCGATGATCTTTACAACATTGTTGATTATATTTCCCATACTGCACTATCAATTTGTATTTCTTAATGCCTTCACCTTTTCCACCCTGCCCACAACCCCATTCCCATCTATCACCCTGATGATCTAGTACCTATCTGGCAACATATGACATAGTTATTACTAGGATGTGGAGTACAACATAGGGAAGATAGTTGATGGTATTGTAATAGCTATGTAAGATGTTAGAGGGGTGGTAGCTTGGGGGGGTGGGTTACCACTTTATGAGTGGTTTAAATATCTATTATGTTGCTTTGTACACCTGAAACTAATAACAAAAATAAATAAATAAATAAAAGCAACGGCTAGGCACTTTGCCACTTCCTGGGCTAAAGGAGGTGAAAAATAAAAAGTATGGTTTTTGGCCTCATGGAGCTTACAATCTAGAACAGGAGACAGATATTAAAAACATAAGCATATAAATAAATATATAGTTGAAAATAATTATAAAGGCTAAGATTAGGTTGTTTAAGAAAGCCAAGCCAACATTATAAAAAACATTTTTCACTATCCTTTCTTCTTTAAATTAGTCAGTCCAGCGTCCAAGTTCTGGGCAGCTCTGCCTATTTGGTCTAATATGATATTGGGTTGTTGGAAAAGTCATGACACATGTTTACAACAGATAGCACTAGTTCATTTTTGGAAATACTAGAGTCATTTGCATCGATGCTATTGCTATTCATTTGACAGCTGGCAGTTCTAGCTTCATTCTAAAAAAAAAATTGAGTGAATTGGTTGAGTTTTGGAGATTTTACAAGTTGAAGATAGAAGACCAAACTGTGCATTTT
>NW_017732914.1:152533-154375 GCF_001890085.2 Hipposideros armiger
TCTGCTGTGTCGACATTTGCCATGCCTTTGTGTGCTTAGACTTTATATAGAGTAGTTTGGCACTACAAGCGTTTCTAGTTTCATTGAAGGTAGAGCAGCATTCCTGTTCCTTGCGCATATTACTTGGGGGTGATTTTTGAGAAAAGAAGGAGTAAAATGTGTTTATCTTAAAACCAAGTTTATTAATTTTTTTATTGCCTATTGGATAAGCCCCTGAGCATGGCATATGGGCCCCTCATGATCTGACACTCTCCCACCTGCCAAGCCTTCAGAGGTTATGTATTTTCACAGGTAACCTAGTCATGTGTAGCCTGGGTACCAGGTTTACTACCAGCATTTGTCTGAACAATTTGTGTGCATTCTTGGCTTGTTTTCTTACTTTTCTGCACCTTTATTAGTCCATCTGCCTCAAATGCTCATGAGACTAGCTCCCTGTGTTAGCTCTTTTATGAACAGGGATAGTCTTAGATAGCCTGTCTTCTCTGCACTCACAGAAGACAACCAGTGTAACAATTACCAATTTTGAAATTATCTGTTTTCTTGTATGTTTCCTCAACTAGACTGTGAAATCCTTGAGGGCAGGGATGTAGCTAATCCTTTTTTATATTCCCAATGCCTGGCATATGGTTTTAATGTGTCAAATGAATGAATTAAAACTTTGAATATTTATCCTGATCATTCTTCCCTGGAAGATGAAGTTCCCCGGTAGTTTAGAGTTTGATGATCACCCACCAAGGTAAGAGTGAGTACCAGGAATTTCTATAGAATTACAGAATCTAAGAATTGGATCAATAATTTAAAACAGCATCTGCAGCTCTGATAGATTACTGTGTGCCAAGCACAAGGCTAAGCAGTTTACATGCAGTATTGTTTCTTGCAGTATATTTAACTAAACTGTCATTTTAACCAACATTCAACTAGTCTTATAATGTTTTTATTTCTGAGTAAAAATTTTCACAAGGCTACTTAATTGTGGTATTATAACATTAATTTTTAAATGAAGTACAAAGATCAAATTTTGGGGTTACAGGTCTGTATTGTTTTTCATAGGCTAATTATTATTGGTTTTGATTGACTGAATGCTCCCAAGGGCATATTTTACAGCATTGAATCTTCAGTACCCATTACAGTGCATTGTACTGTGTCTCCAGCACCCGTTACAGTGGCCAGTGCATTCTAGGGGCTCAGTAAGTATCTGTTTAATGAGTGAATGAATCACGTGGACTGTAGCCATCTTACAACTCACCGTGCAGACTCACAGTGTTATGTAACTTCAGGGCTGAAGTGGTGGGGAAAGTTCATGGAGGGGATTGGACTTGAGATGAAGTTTAAGGACTGTAGGGTTGGAGAGGTGGAGAGAGACAGTAGAGACATATCCTCAGGAGAGACTTCCCTTGGGGAGAAGCTTATCTAATTTGAACACTGAAAGGCCTTCCATCCCCAAATACCTCATTTGCTGATATGACAGAGGACTTAATTTCCCACCAAAAGCAATTATTTCACTTAAGGAATTGGGTCTTTAAATTACAAGTAAATTTTTTGGGAGAAGCGACACATGTTCACTCTAAAGTTACTGCCTCGTTAGTTCAGATGTTGTGCTCTAACCTAGCAGGCTGCTCAAATCTGTTTGCATTAACCTGGCTCGTGGTGGGGAAGTGGAAGGTCCTGTGAGGGGACGAGCTGGGCAGGGCTGGGTGGGGCTTCCTTGTTCACCTGTGCTTTAGTGAGCTAGTGGGACATGGCCAGGGAAGGTACAGGAATGGACCTGGGCAGCCAATGCTGGCACTATTCTGCAGAGGACTACGTCCCATACCTATAACTTCCTTATACAAAGATGGGAGC
>NW_017732914.1:156995-158330 GCF_001890085.2 Hipposideros armiger
TAAGTATTGTAACCATGTGTCACCATGCAAAGTTATTATTACACAGTTCTTGACTATATTCCCTGTGCTGTACACTACATTCTCATGGCTTGTTGATTTTATAACTGGAATTTTGTTCCTCTTATTACCTTTCATCTTTCCTACCCATTGCCCACCCACCTCCCCTCTGGCAGCTACCTGTTTGTTCTCTGTATCTATGAGTCTGCTTTTGTTTTGTTTTGTTTTCTTAGATTCCACATGTAAGTGAAATCATATAGTATTTGTCTTTCTAGTATGTCTGACATATTTCACTCAGCCTAACATCCTCTAGGTCCATCCATGTTGTCACAAGTGGCAAGATTTCATTCTTTTTTATTGCTGCATAATATTCTATTGTATATAGGTACCACCTCTTATTTATTTATTTATGTATTTATTTATTTATTTATTTATTTATTTATTTATTATTAGTTTCAGGTGTACAAAACAAGGCAATAGTTATCCTTTTCAGCCCTCATAAAGTGACAACCCCCCACCCCCCCAACCACTGCCCTCCCGGTATCATACATATCTATTACAATTTCATTGACTCCATTCCCACACTCTACTCCACATCCCGTGACTATATGTATATAAAATTTAGTTGACATACAATATTATTCAACATCAGCTTCAGATATACAGTGCGGTGGTCAGGCCTCTACACCGTCTATGACACAGTCTCCCTAAAAAGACACAAGTCCATCTGGCCCCCTAAAAATTATTTACAACATTATTGATTATATTCCCCATATAGGTACCACCTCTTTACCCATTCATCTATCGATGGACACCTAGGTGGCTTCCATGTCTTCGCTATTATAAGTAATGCGGCATTGAACATAGGGGTGCATATATCTTTTGAATTAGTGATTTTGTTTTCATCAGATTAATACCTGGAATTGGAATGGCTGAGTTGCATGGTAGCTCTGTTCTTAATTTTTTGAGGAATTTTCACACTGTTTTCTATAGTGGTGGCACCAATCTGCATTCCCACCAACAGTGCATGAGGGTTCCCTTTTCTCCACATCCTCACAAACACTTGTTATTTGTTGTCTTGTTGATGATAGCCATTCTAACCCGTGTGAGGTGATACCTCATTGTGATTTTGATTTGCATTTCTCTGATGATTAGTGATGTTGAGCTTCATTTTGTATGTCTGTTGGCCATCAATATGTCTTCTTTGGAGAAATGTCTATTTAGGTCCTCTGACCATTTTTAATCAGATTGTTTTTTGATGTTGAGCTATATGAGTTTCTTACATATTCTGGATATTAACCCCTTATTGGATATATCATTTGCAAATATCTTCTCCCA
>NW_017732914.1:158392-159422 GCF_001890085.2 Hipposideros armiger
AATCCAATGACAGGATCGTTGGAACCTCATATTTGTAGCCAAGTTGGACAGAAGTTGTGGGTAACCTCGGAGCTTGCTACTTGCAATAGGTGCCCGGCGTGGGGGGCTGTATTGTGGGACTGAGGCCTTAACCGGTGGAGTCTGCTCTAACTTCAGGTAGTGTCAGAATTGAATTAAATTGTAGGACACCCAGCTGATGTCCTGGTATTGCTTGGTATGAGAAAAATAACCTCACACATGTGGTGTCAGAAGTGTTGTATGTGATTAAAGAAGAAGCACAGTATTTTTCCTATACAGAAACAAACTACAAAAGCCCATGTATACAGTTAGGTGATGGCATGTTTTTTAAAGTTAGCCTAGCCTACCAGTGGTTTGCGATTTTTCTCTTAATGGCTTTCCTTTCTATGTTATCACTAACTTTTAACAAATTAAGCAATGCCAACCCCACATTACGTGGGTAATTCCGCGAGCATGGTAATATAGGCAGCCCCTAGTCTTAACATTGTGCATCGTGTGGTAGCGAACGCTGTTCCCAGAATGATTCACTGTGCGCTGTTCCTGTGAGTTGAGGCTGTGTCTGATCGTAGGGCTGGGAAGGAAAGCTCCTGTGCTTGGTGACAGGCCAAGCGTCTGAGGACAAAGCCTTTGGGTGGCTGCCTACCAACAGGCAGTCTTTCCCTAAATTATTTATTTCAATTTGTGATTAGATATTGTTTAATCTCTGCAAACTGGGGTATGTTATCTGGAGAGACAGAAACAGTATATGCTTTCGCAGACCTGAAAATAAATGGATTTGAGGAAATAAAACAGAAATGGGGATGGATCTTTAGAAAAGCAGCAGGCTGTTGAGAAAACTGAGCCAGCCTCTGTCATAAAGACTTGGAATGCCGCAGAGGTGTTTTGTTTTTCCCTTTTCTCTTTTTAAATTTTATAGCGCTCTTCATTCAGAAAGGCCATGGCAATAAGGGAGATGAAGGGTTATTCTTTATGATCTCTAGTAATTTAAAATACTGTAAACAAATAAATCCTG
>NW_017732914.1:162977-167872 GCF_001890085.2 Hipposideros armiger
TTTATTTGGGATTTTTCTTGTTTCTTAAGGTAGATCTGCATATGAACTTCATCTTGAACTACTTTTGCTGCATTCTGTATATTTTGTAAAGTTGTGTTTCATTTTCATTTGTCTCAAGGTATTTTTTTTTTAATTTCCTGTCTGATATCCTCTTTTATCCATTGGTTATTTAGTAGCATGTTATCTAGTCTCCATGTATTTGTTTTTTTCCCACTGTTCTTGTTTTTTCTAATTTTTTACCATCATCAGAAAAGATTCTTGACATGATTTCAGTCTTCTTGAATTTATTGAGAGGTGTTTTGTGGCCTAATAGGTGATCTCTCTTTGAGAATGTTCCATGTACACTTGAAAAGAATCTGTGTTCTATTGTTTTTGGATGAAATATTCTGACATGTCTACTAAGGCAGCCTGTTCCAATGTGATATTTAATGCCATTATTTCTTTATGGATTTTCATTCTGGGTGATCTATCCATTGATGTAAGTGGAGTATTAAAGTACCTTACTATTATTATATGCTGTCAATTTCTCTTTATGTCTGTTAATATTTGTTTTATATATTCGGGTCTTCCTCATTTGATGCTTAGATATTTATGATTGTTATATCTTTTTCTTGGATTGACCCCTTTATCATTATGTAATAGCCTTTTTGTCTTTTTTTAAAGTCTTTGTTTTAAAGTCTAATTGATCTGATATGAATATTGTTATCCTGTCTTTTTTGTTTGTTTCTGTTTGCATGGAATATCTTTTTCTGTCTCTTACTTCAGTCTGTGTGTCTTTCGATCTGAAGTGAGTCTCTTGTGGGTAACACATCGATGGGCCTTGCTTTTTTGGTTTTTGTTTTGTTTTGTTTTTAATTCATTCATCCACACTATGTCTTGATTGAAGCAGTTAGTCCATTTACATTTAAAGTAATTATTATAGGTGTGTACTTGTATCTGTTATAGGTTTTTGGTTTGTGGTGAATGTGAGCTTCATGTATATTAATCTATATTAATGGCAGTCTATTTTAAGTTGATAGGCATTTAATTTCAAATACATTCTAAAAGCATTACATGTTTACTCCTCTCTCTAAGCTTTATTGTTGTGCTATTTTACATTTTTCTTAATCCCCTACTTATTGTAGTTATAGTTGATTTTGTGTTTTAACCTTCATACTAGTTTTTTAAGTGGATGATTCTCTGTGTTAATAATTTTTTTGCCTTTACCAGAGTTTTTTCTTTTATATATTTTCTTATTTATGGTTATGGCCTTTTCTTTTCTGCATAAAGAAGACCCTAACATTTCTTCTAAAGCCAGTTTAATGGTGGTGAACTTCTTTAATTTTTTAACTTCTGGGAAATTATCCTTAAATTCTGAATAATAGCCTTTTCAGGTAGAGTAATCTAGGTTGTAGGTTCCTTTCTTTTAACACTTAAATATATCCTGCTCCTTTCTGGCATTTAAAGTTTCTGCCGAAAAATCAGCTGATAGCTTTATGGGGTTTCCCTTATAAGTGATTTGTTGTTTTCCTCTTGCTGCCTTTGAGATTGTCTTTTTATATTTAACTTTTGCCATTTTAATTAAACTGTGTCATGCTATGTGTCTCTTTGGGTTCATCTTGTTTGGAACTTTCTGTGGTACCTGGACCTGGATGTTTTCTCCCCCAGGTTAGGAATATTTTCAGCCATTATTTCTTTCAATAAACTTTCTCCCTCTTTCTTTCTTACTTCTCCTCTGGAATTCCTATAATATGAATGATAGTGCTCTTGATGTTATCCCAAATATTTTTAAAACTATCCTCATTTTTTTATAATCTTTTTCTTTTTGCTGTTCTGATTGGCTGATTTTCACTTTTCTGTCTTCCAGGTCACTAATCTCACTTCTTCTTCTTCTGTGTTCTCTAATCTGTTGTTGACTTTTTTCCATTGTAGTTTTCATCCCACTTATTGTATTCTTCAGCTTTGATTGGTTCCTTACTAATTTTCTAACTCTTTGTTGAAGTTCTTACTAAGTTTTCTCTCTGTTTTACTATCAAGTTTGATGAGCATCCTTATGACCATTGCTTCTTTGACCTCTATGACCATTCTTTATTAGGTAAATTACTTATCTCTGTTTGTTTTTGGGGTTTTTTTTTGGTGTGTTTGTTTGTTTGTTTTTGTTATTTCATTTGGAACATATTCACTGTCTTCTCATTTTGTTTGACTTTGGGTTTGTCTCTATGAATTACACAAAATAGCTATCTATCTCTCTAAATCTTGAAAAAATAGCCTTGTGTAGGAGTGACCTCTGTGTAGACTGTATGTGCTGGGCAGTTTGGGCAGGCCAGGACTGGAGTAGGCTCTGGGTGTGGTAGTGCCCTGTGTGGCCAGCTGTATCCTGGTGTGTATGCACCCATGGCAACACCCTGGCTGTCCAGGGCTGGAGTAGGGTCAAGGCATTGTGGCTGAGAATGTGTTTCAGCAGCCTTGCAGGTCAGCCAGAGCACCTGGATAGAGCGCCTGCCCACGCTATCTACAAGTAGGTGGAGGGGGAACACAAACCATGGTGCTCTGGTCCTGGAAAGGTCCCATGGCTCCCAACCTTCTCTACATGGCCTTTCTTTTTCATTAGTTTTGCGGAAGCTGTCCATACAGCACTCAGTTTTTTCTCAGGAGGAATTGCTCTATATGTAGGTGTAAATTCTGTGTGTTCATTGGTGGGAGAGAGTTCAGTGTTCTCCTGTTCTGTTATCTTGGGCCTGCCTCCAAGTATGCATTCTTATTATGATTATATATGACATCATCTTAAGAATAAGAAGTACTTTCTTTCTAATATACTCATAGATGCCTGTTCAATATAGGAACTAATCAGACAGTGAATATGCAATACTGAGATACAGACAGGGATTTCAGGAGACTAGAAGAGCAGTTGCCCAATCTGGAAAGAGGAATTGGCATAGGGCAATTCTTATCAGGCCTTCTTGTGTCACATATCCTTTTCATTTGAGCTATAATCTCTAATTCTAGAAGAAACATTTTTCTTCAATAAATAGTATACATTCTCTTCATTCTTGAGTAAAATTGTTATGTACATACAAATTCCATTTCCTTTGACATTTACATTGGTAATATACTCCTGCATACATTTGTGGGTATTATTACAGAGTATTGAAGAAACTGATACTCAGTGAGGAAGAATTTTCATCTTACCCTCCAAAAAAAAAAGAGCAAGTGTTTTTAGATTAGATAAGCACTCAGAGAGAGTGATAAGGTTGTGACCACACTGGAACTGGGAATCAAGATGGGGTAAAGGCTCAAACCAGACAGCACAAAAATCCAGATATTCCAAATTGCTTCAACATATTGAAATTCCCACACATGCCAAGGTTCTTACTTTTGTACCTCTATTGTACGTGGGTGTTCTAGATGGGTTGTATCAAGTGGAAATTGCCAGATTTAAGGATTGTTTTAAGAAAGGGGAAATTTTGTCTTTACTCTTTGATTCTACAGGGAAATTACAATAGGCCCATTTTGAATAAATCAGTAATAGGGACAATGTCTGGCAAAGTTATCAGAATTGTGGATTCTTAGTGAAGGAGCTTTGTAGTCTTAATTGAAGAATAAAGTGCTCGATGGTTTTGTTTCCATTTATATTTCCAGACCTCACAGCTCTAAATGCACTGGAATCCAGAAAACCAAAAATGGCTTCTCTGTATTGTGGCCTACAGGCTTGACTGTTATGGTAATCAGTGAAGGAGAAATTAGGAATAGGAGAACTTACTGGCTTTTATACAAAATATTACTTTGTCTAGGTCTGATTAATTTGGTTAATTACAAAACTTGAGGCCTCATTTTCATCACGTAGAAAATAAGATCAGGGTGTAAGTCAGTGGTTCTGGAACTTTGGTATGTATTAGATTCACCTGGAGAGCATGTTAGAACATTGACTTGTGGATCTCACTCCCTAGTTTCTGATTCAGTATGTTCTGGGAGGCCCAGAATTTGCATCTCTAATAGAGTCGGAGGCTAATGCTGCTAACATGGAGACTACAGTACCCCTGGGGTAGTTGATTTCATTAACACTTACATTGCCATAAACATAATGAGGCAAAATCAGCTCTGTCGTTTTCCTGCTGGAAAAGAAATTCTGCAAAAGTCATTTATCTGTCTGGAGGATATTTTTGTGCAGGGAATTTCTGAGTGATGTTTGAAGTTATCATCTAATGGCAGTTATTGTGTATGCTTATATATGTCAGAGATGCATAAATCTAAGTTGAACTTTAGAAGGTTTGTGTATATACAAGTCATTTAGAAGAAATATTCACCTGAATGGAATTGTAGGAAAGTAATCCTTGTAATCATACTTCTGATAAAGTAGCAAACATTTTCTTTTACAAAACAAAATAGTATTATTGTTAATAATTACCATTTATATTTATCTGACTCTAAATATTTAATTTGAGTATCTTAGAAGTGTCATGAACATTTCTGTTGGGTAAGTAGCCAATAATGTGATGAGTATTTTTTCCTGAAAATACTTAGTAGATTGTTTTAGATAACACTGTTGTCAAGGGCATAAGTGACACCCTGTCTGGCTGCCTGCTACCTCCTGTGGGTCTTTCCAATTTATCAAAGAAATACATTTCTTGGATAACTTATATTTGGGGAAATTTTACTTCATTACTTCTGAGAGAAGATGCAATCAGATTTTAATCATACCTTTAGATACCTCCAATTTTATAGTCGGAGACATAACATCATGTGTCTGAATGTGAAATGTGTATATATATGGCCTATTGATAGTAAAATAAAGTGCTCATCTAATAAGGATTTGGTCTGTTATAAAGCCTGATCATTTTGTATGCAATAGAACTATTTAATTATCAGCTACTTTAATATAAGTAAGCCACTACATTATCAGTGATGTTTTAGTTGTA
>NW_017732914.1:169828-171227 GCF_001890085.2 Hipposideros armiger
TCTTGGCTATTGTAAATAATAGCATTGAACATAGAGGTGCATATATATTTTTGAATTAGTGTTTTCATTTTCTTTGGATAAATACCCAGAAGTGGAATTGCTGGGTCACATGATAGTTCTAGTTTTAATTTTTTGAGGAACCACCATACTGTTTTCCATAGTGGCTGCACCAATTTACAGTTCCACCAACAATGAAATAGGAGTCACTTTTCTCCACATCCTTGCCAATACTTATTATTTCTTGTCTTTTTTAAAAATTAATTTTTATTTTTCAATTACAGTTGACATTAAGTATTATTTTATATTAGTTTCAAGTGTACGGCATAGTAGTTACACACACACACACACACACACACACACACATATATATATATATATATATATAATTTATAAAGTTATTGTGTATCCCCCGATAATCTAGTACCCACTTGGCACTATACATAGTTATTGCAATATCATTGACTATATTCCCTATGATGTACTTTACATTCCATAAATATTTTGTAACTGCCAATTTGTACTTCTTAATTCCTTTACCTTTTTCACCCAGTCCCCCAAACCCTATTTCTGGTCTTTTTGATAACAGTCATTCAAACAGACATGAAATGATAGATATCTCATTGTGGTTTTTATTGCATTTCCCTGTTAAATAGCGATATGAAGCATCTTTTCATGTTCCTGTTGGCCATTTGTATGTCTCTTTTGGAAAAATATCTGTTTAGATCCTCTGCCCATGTTTTAATCATATTGTTTGTTTTTTTGCTATTGAGTTGTATGAGTTCCTTATATATTTTGGATATGAACCTCTTAACAGATATATGATTTACAAATATTTTCTTCCATTTGGTACATTGCCTTTTCATTTTGTTGGTGGTTTTCTTTGCTGGGCAGAAGCTTTTTAGTTTTATTTTTGCTTTTGTTGCTTTCACTTTTGCGTTTAGATCCAAAATTCACATCAAGTAACCATATTCTATTAATTAGAAGTGAGTCACTAAGTTTAGCCTATACTCAAAAGAATTACAAAAAGAGCATCAAAAAGCAGGTAAAGACCACTGAGATGGCTGCCTACCACAGTTCTCTGGCCCCCTACAACATGCAAAATATACTCACTCCCTACCACGGCCCTGTTTCATTCTATTACAGTATTAGTTTAAAACCCAGCATCTTGTCTCTAAACCAGGACGAGGTGTAAATAAGGTTCTTTGGTGCAGTTCCTTAAGTCTGGCTCCCAAGTACAGTTCCTTCTGATCTGCACATGTGTAAAACAAACCTGACAAGTTATCTTCCCTCTACTTCCCTGACATACAGTGGTAGGGCAGAATAATATAACTGCTCTCGACACCCTTTTTAAAAAGGGATAAGTGGGAGCCTTGAAGGAGTCTCTGGTCCAGAACAATTG
>NW_017732914.1:171744-172816 GCF_001890085.2 Hipposideros armiger
TCCAACTTTTTGACTATGCCCATTTGCTACTGAACTTCAGAATTCCTGCCTGGTGGATGGGCTTCCTGGTAAAATGCTAATTTCTATGCACCAAATTCCTTATGAATATCAAATGATGGCAACTCATGAAGTTGCTAGAAAATATCCTTCTGTGTCATTATGTTTAAAATTAAGTGTGACAGAAAATTAATGATCAGCTGACATTTCTTGTTTGTATTTTACTTCATTAGAAGAATGATGTTATCTCTACCTTTTTGGGTTTGTTGTAGTGTAAGCCCTTTCTCCCTTCCAGGAAAAGAAGTTATTTGTTTAAAAATCACCAATAATTAGAGCATTGGGTATAATAACCCATCAAGTTTTATCAGAAAAGAGGAGGAAGAAAATTATTTTGGCAAATGGGGCACAGTAATAGAGGGATCAAGTTTAGTTGTATTTTATGTCAAGAAACATCTGGCATTTTAGAATTATTCTTCTAGGGCCATGCATCCACAGACTGCCTCATACCTATATCAAATCAGGAAGATTCCAGAGACATTATGATGCATGGATTATGAAATTTGAAGGCAATATTTCAAGACCTATTTTGCTACTTATTAGAGGATGTCTGGTCCTGACTCTAATTTTTTTACTGTCCATCTTTAAAATTGCAATTATAATAATCAAACTCATAAACTTGTTTTTGAGAATAAAGATAGTTCATATAGGTGAAATTTCTCTGTAAATGCTAAAACAGTATATACATGTAAAGTCCTGTTATAATTATTACTTTATTATTACTGATATGGTTCCTTTTGTTAATCAGTTACCACTGAGGATGCCAATTTTTGTATAAAGTCTGGTTGCCAAGCCCACGGTTCAAAAACTTTGGAGTAAGTCTTACAGAATTATTGGTCTTGTCTGGTAAACCATCCAGACTTTGGAATCAGGTAATTGAAAACATCATTGCCTGAGGATCTAAGGTAAGTATGTATCAGTTAGGTATTGCCACATGACAAAATCTGTATTAGTTATTTACTGCTGCATTACAAACTAACCCACAACTTCACAACTTAAAGTAACAAACATTTTTTTT
>NW_017732914.1:176176-176962 GCF_001890085.2 Hipposideros armiger
ATGGTTTCTCAAACTCAGAGGAGGCTTAGGAATATTATATTCTAAAATTGAAGGTAGAAAGACTGTCCATGGGCAAAGTTGTAATGTCATTAAAGGCTTGTGTGTGTGTGTGTGTGTGTGTGTGTGTGTGTGTGTGTGTGTGGTGATTAAACTGAGTTAAATTAATATGCTTTATCTTTTGACATGTTTTATTAGCTGTTTAATAATGTTTTTCCAAAAAGCAGAACATTCCAAGAGAACAACATTAAAGATGATAATGCTGCCATTTGTCACACCCAAAGCAGCAGCTTTCTCATTCTACTCATAGATGTGTTTTGTTTCTGCTTTGTGAATCCAAGGGGAAAAGACAAGGAAAGGAATTCAGAGAAAGAATCAAACTTATTGCAGAATTTTGAGACAATACCCTTCTCAGAGGCAATTATTCTGAATCATTGGTGAAGTTCTAAAGATAGAATCAGGGAATGAGGGAGACAGGTTTGCTGTTTCTTTGTTCAGTTAGAGAACCTGGGTAGGTGGTGATATTGAAAAGATGGGGAATGATATACAGTCAAAGTTTTCATCCACAAAACCAATTCTGGTTTGTCACTCTTTTATTGTAATTGCTCAGTCCTTCAGGGGCCCCCTGTTTGCTCCAGGTTACAGGCACACCTTCCTGACGTGACACAAGCTTTCCTCTCCAGCCCTTCGTCTTGACTTCCCACCTCGCTCCCAGCACAGTTAGGCTCTGCAAACCACCAGCTCATTGCTTTTTAGGAATACACTAAGCTCTCTGTCTCTCTGTGTGTT
>NW_017732915.1:0-45067 GCF_001890085.2 Hipposideros armiger
AGTGTGCATCCCAGGCAAGCTTTGGCTGTCTCAACTATGTAAACTTTACATAAGAGTGTGAACTGGGCAGATTTTTGTTTTCCTTTCTGCCCAGTTGTTCATCATAATGGAAGCATTGCAGGGCTAACAACTGTTAATTTCGCACAAAAAGAGCTCTGAAGTACAAGGGTGTTTATGTGATATCCTGCCTCAACTTTTGTGTTATTATAAGATTTTTAAGTCCTCTGTTCCTGTTTTAACATATAGACTGTGTCTATTTGAGCCATGGAGTAAATTAAGTTATGTAGTAGAAAGATTTCAAACAAGAGTTTCACTTATGTTTAAAAAGCCATATTGCTATGGCTTCCTCTGCTTAGCCTTGGGAAAAGAAAAAAATCATATATCAATATTTAAGTGCTGCAAAAAGCACACCATGCTTTTTCTCCTTTAACTGGTTCATAAAACCAAATTTCTATCTATAGCACAGAAGTTAAATATGAACTCATTCTGTAAGGGCAAGAGAACTAATTTTCTTTTTAGTGTTCCATATGGCTAAATTTCACATAAAAATCCTCATGTGACTAGAACTAAGGCATTTCTTATGGCACAATCATATAGAAGAAAAACTTGAAAAAAATATGAAAATGCATATTAGGTCAGACCCAGAGGTCAAATTACTCAAAACCTTTTTAATAGTATTAAGGACATATGTGCTAAGAATTTTAAGATGTACAAAGCAAAAGAAAAGTCCAAACCTCAAAGAGATCACAAAATGAGATACGAGGTCTGACACGTAAGTTTGCAAACACATCCCAGAAAAAGTGCTACATACCTCATCGCTGAATATCACTATGGTCACCATTGAAGTACTCCCCTTGGAAAGCTATGTACCAATGCCAGCACCTAGTCCACCCTTCAAAACAAATTTGGAACTCTTTTTCCGGAATGTCCATCAGAGCTGTCATCATATTACCCTTGATATCCTGAATGTCATCAAAATGGCTTCCTTTCAATATTTCCTTTACCTTTGGGTAAAGAAAGAAGTCATTGGGGGCCAGATCAGGTGAGTAGGTGATAGGCACAGCTGGAGGAATGAGTCATGAAAGACCAAAATTAGTCTATTATTTAGACCAATTTATCTGGTATGTTTGAGCTGCAGGATGTCAGGTTAGGTAGAAAAAGACCATAACCTCTCTGAGCAAGAGGAATATGGAGTTTTATAGGGGAGGTAAACAAGGATGTCTTTCTTCAATGTTCAGGGGCTTTTCCTTATATCATTTATTGCAACTGAGGGTTTTGGGGTGTGGCCATGTCCTTTTGTTCCATATCCTGGTTCCCATGCCATTGTCCAGGAATGTTCAGGTCCTTTGATCATGGGCTCTTATGAGAAAAATACAAGCCAGCAGGTACAAGCAAGCAGTGAGCAAGGCAAGATGGCTTCTAAGATGCTTTCTAATCAATACAGTTTCTATTCAATACCTTCCAGGCAGTTTCTCCAGTTCTAAGGTGGTTTCTGCTCCTGGCCTAACAAATTCCCCTCTGGGTTTGGTAACTATTCTTAGGAAAAGGGGCTGTGGTCTGTCTTCTGTAGCTGCTTTCTGCTGAGCATGTGCATAGTTCCTGCCTATGAGCACCTGAGTTTTTTGCTATTCGGTTACAGCAAGAAGGGGGTTATGGAGGAATTGCAAGTTAAAAAGCCCATCTTCTTGTTTAAGTGGCTGTTGGCATGGCTTGTTATCCTCAGGGGGGATGAGTTGGAACCCTGTTGCATGACCATCTGTAGATGAAACTGTTATGTTTCAGATGACACAAACTTGTCTGTTTTAAGAGGAGCTTAAGGTCTTCAATTGGTTCATAGTAACAGGGATGATAGTCTTCTTGTTGGGGGAGTCCTGTGGAGACTTAAATGAAATAAGTTTGATTTGAGGGAAGTGGACCCAGCTACTGACTCTCTGAAGCTTGGCAACAGATGGGGTGCTCAGAAAAACTGCAAAGGGTCCCTTCTATTTAGGAGCTAACTGGTCTGTTTGGCACCCATTCCCCTCTAGGCTTCTAATAATACTTGGTCCCCTGGCTTTCTGGGGCTACAATGTGTGGAGCGGTCAGCCTGGAGGTGAAGGGTGCCAGTTCACCATATTTCTTAAATGCCTGCTGAACCTCTCCTAAGTTAACAACATAGAAAATAACATAATTGTGGTTAGACTCTAAAGTAATGGGTAGCAATTAGAACCAGGGCTTAGATGTCTCCTGACAAACTTTTCCTAGAGTCCTTTTTAAGTTTGATTTGTTAGTTTTACATTTCTTCTAAGGTATAGGCCAATGGTAAGGAATAGACTGAGTAAAATGAACCCAAAACTTGGGGTTCTATTTACATTTACAATTGAACAGGTCTAGAGGAAATAGATCCAGAGTGGGTGGTTAAGACAGAATAAATGGCTCCCATTTTAATCATAAAATTAATAGGCTTACCTGCAATGTCGAGGGTCACCCACAGTTACTCCCACAGTTACTCCCGAGGGTCATACACAGTCACCCACAGTTACTCCCGAGGGTCAAACACAGTTACTGTGATGAGAATAGCCTCTTTCTTTTTGGGAGCCACTGGACATTTTAAGTCCATCAGTCACTTATAGCCATTTGCAGGGAAGGAGTTGGTCTCCGCTCCCTTCAGAACAGGGGACAATCCCTCCTCCAGTGCCCTTTAGTTTGCACAGGGAGCACAGCTGCTTGCAGGATTAGGACACTCCTTACTCCAGTGGTCTGGGCTTTCACATCTTCTGGGGTTGCTGGGGTGGTCCTGTGGTGGCCCTGGACTTGGCCTGTCTATTAATTGTAGCCAAAAACTTGACCTATACTCTGATGCCAAGGAAGGCACATGAACTCTTGCAGAATACAGAATACAATACAGAATTTACATAACTATTAGCAAAACTTAGTTTTTAGATTTAATTTTCTTGAGTAACCAAAGACTTAATTAAGACAATATAGAACATTATTCTGATGACATACAATTCTTTGCTTTTCAGGCTTAAATATTTTTCATAATATCAATAGCAGACCAATAGCCTAACTAACTTTGTCTTATTTAACAGGGAGAGAAAACTTAACTAATTTTTTTGTACCAGCTTACTTTTGATATTTAAATTGATTTAACTAATCATAATTAACTTAACCATATATAACATTCTCTCAAGATTTTCTTTCCAAAACTCCTACAACTTTCCTAGTCCCTCTTAGCTTGTTCCTTTTTACTCAGAAATAATCATCCTTAGGACACACAACTTTCTTTAAGTTTATTAAAAAATGTATTTCCATACCTTAAGCCTTCCTTGAAAACACATCATTTTCTTTCATGTTAATTAGAATCCATAACCTTCAAAACCTTAATTTTTACTGACAAATACATGCAAGTAACCACTATTTCCATTGGCAAATACAGGAACATATTTTGCAACCTTCAGAAGCATAGGTTTTTGTAATACAATGTAAGCTATATTTATTATCAGGTTTTAATTTATTTTTCAGCTTTCCTGTGACAAGAAGGTAAAAATAGATCACTCAGCTATCTAATAATATTTCAGTATTTTATTATTTTTAAATACGTAGATATTCAATAATTTTTATCATTAACACAACTTAGTAAAACTGAAATCTTAAGTTACCAACAGATGCTAAGAAAAAACATCCAAGCATACACACTATATAATTATTACTGAAAAGTTTTATTTAGAACCTTATTTTAGTTAACATTTTATTAGTCCTTAACTCTATGAGATTTCAAAGTTAGTTATTACCGAACCTATTTTTTTGAAAAATTTTGTGACAGATATAACATCAATGTATTTTTGTAAACCATGGTAAAACAAAAGATGCCATATTTAATGTTAATAACCTTAAAAGACATATCTATTTACCAAAAGGCCAAACCAGCCTTAGTATCAATTTTTTTTTATATCACATGATCCTGAAAAGTACTTAGGTTAGTTTTTATCATTTAAACTTAGTACATGCGGAGAAAATGATATAGATGTCCCACCAAGTAAGGTTATAGCTAAGGGTGAGATATTACAATTCTTTAGTAAAGCAGGTAGGATCAGAAGAAAAGGAGCCTACCTTAGATTCAATCTGACTCAGGTCCATCATCAAAAAAGGGACATGGACCCTAAAAGGGCCTTCAGTACCTGCCATTTTTGTGAGAGATATTTGAGCAGCTGGGAGCACATAAGGCTGTCCAGTTTGGGTTTGAGAAGGGGGAGAAAGGTTGGGAGTAGGTGGGGTAGCAGAGGAGAAAGAGGAAACATCAGACAGAGACATGGAGGATGTGGGTTGATATGGTGGGGGGTTTTGAACTAGCTGAGATAGGAGAGAAGAATAATCGAGAGGGTCAAAAGGATTCAGATCAGGATTAGGATGTGAGGACTCTGGAACAGGGGAAGCAGAAGAGGCTGAAGCTAACCCCAAGAGGTGAGGCCTGCCCTATGGTGGGAAATGGGACAATTGCCATCAACTCACAGAAAGCCAGGCCGTAAGGAACCTCACTCCATTGACCCTGCCTGCGGAGGAGGTTGTTTAAATCCTGGAGAGTATCAAGGTCAAGAGTTCCAGTGGGCAGCCAGGATTCACTATTATCAAGCTTATGTTGTGGCCAAGCCATAGTTGAAAAGAAAATAAGGCATTTAGCTTTTAAATCGGGGTAAAGTCTGCTCTTAATAAGGTTCAAAGGGAAATCCCTGGGGTAAGAGGAGGAGCCAGAGCCCATAGTAATAAAGGAAGGGACTAGGGGGTAAAAGGAGGTAAAGTCTAGACCCTCATAATCACCCGGAGGACAACAGAAAGTGGCAGGGCGTCCCGCTGTTGGTTTCCTCAGGACCTGCGGAGGGGAAGGATGAAGACCAGGGCAAGCATTCTCCCCTGCCCCCCACCGACGGCTGACCCAGGGGCCTGGCACGGGGACACAGTCAGGCCTAGTGCTACGTCTTGTATCCAATGGCAAAGCTGACCGAATCAGAGCATGGAAGAGGGATGATTTACCTAAGTTGTCTTCTGATGGGTAGACCAAGGCAGCTTCCTGTATGAGCCACCAAATTACTAGGCACGGTCAGAGGAATGAGTCACAGACCAAAATTGATCTGTTATAATTTATTTGGCATATTTGAACTCTGGGAAGTCAGGATAGAAAAGACCATAACCTCTCCGAGCAAGAGGGTTATGGAGTTTTATACGAGAGGTAAACAAGGATGTTTTTCTTCAATGTTTTCAGGGTAAACAAGGATTTTCTTCTTCAATGTTTCAGGGGATTTTCATTGCATCATTAATCAAAGCTGAGGGTTTCAGGCTGTGGCCATGTCCTCCTGTTACATATCCTGTTCCCATGCTATTGTCCAGGAATGTTCATGGGATCCTGTGAGAAAAAGACAAGCCAGCATGTACACGCCAGCATGTATTGAGTAAGGCAAGATGGCTTCTAAGATATGATGATTTATAATTAGTACAGCTTCTATTCAATACATTCTGGGCAGTTTCTCCAAGCCTAAGGTGGTTTCTGCTCCTGGCCTAACAGTAGGAAAGGTGTTCCAATACAGTTTCTTGTTTACTGGCTAGAAACTCCCTCACAGACAGTGCCATGTGAGCTGATGCATTGCCATGATGCAAGAACTCCTTCAGGACCATTTTTGCACACACCTTTCTCATGCCAAGGTTTTCAGTTAAGATTTCCCTCACTGTTTCTCTATCGATGTATACTTGGTCTGCTATGCTTCTCATAATCAGATGATGATTTTGATGCATAATTTGACAAATTTTTGCAATGATTTCATCAGTTCTGCTCGTTACTGACCGCCCTGACCTCTTTTCACCAGTGACACATTCTCTCCCCTCAGAAAAATGTTTAATCCATTTGTATACTGCCATTTTCTTCATGAAATTATCCCCATAATCTTGGACTAACATGTCCCTGATTTCACTTCCACTCTTGCCAAGTTTAACAAGAAATTTAATGTTGTTTATTGTTCTAATTCAAGCTCAGACATTCTTGCTACAACACACAAAAACACGCAACAATAATGAAAGCCACTCAGCAAGACACTGACATGTCGACACAAACACAACTATGAGACAGTGATATACCAAGGTTATGAAACCTTACTGAACTGTTTGTATGGTGCTCCCAAAGTAAGCTCATGGTGGCAAGTTCATGAACTGAATTGTCACACCTTGTAGATAGCAACAATATGTAAAAACAATACAAGGAATTATATAATAATATGCTGTAAATGGTTCTAACTTTGATAATTTCATCAATGTAAGTTATATGGTTTAACATTGGTTATATCTTCAGTAAATACTTAGTATATATATATATATATATATATATATATATACACACACATATATATATATATATAAACATATATATATGCCCTACTTGCTCACCTCAGCCTTAAGTATCAATATANTATATATATATGCACTACTTGCTCACCTCAGCCTTAAGTATCAATATACCATGGAGGGATTGATACAAACCATTTCTTAAACACTTTCCAACATTTTAGTTAACTTTATATGCAGCATCACTCTAAGATCATGGCTTCCCCTAGGTCATCAAACTACTATATAAAAAATCCAGGCTAGAAACAGAATCATTTGTAGTTTATAGTAACAATTTGACTTGAGAGTTTGGTATCAGATCTGGTTCTGGTATTTATGGTGTAATTTGTGTTAAAGGATTATCGAGGAAGTGTTAAAAAACTGAAGAGTTAATTTGACCTAAAATTAATTTAAATTAGGCACCAGCCAAGAGGAAGTTGTTGGGGGAAGACTTTTATAAAGAAAAATCCAAAGCAAAACAAGGGCAATATTGATTGGCTACAGCTTAAAGCAAGATTGGCTGCTTATTTGTGTTTGTGCTTACATTTTTATTCATACCTAGTGGCTTGTACAAGCTTAGATTTTTGTTTGCTTATATAGGCCATCATGACATTAGGGCCACTTCAGTCCAGAGGGCTCCTTGTTTCATCAGCTTAACACTTACGTTAAATCATATCACTTTTCATTTCCAGAGTGAGGCTTACTTACTTTGCTAGAAGGCTACTGATGCTCCTTTACATTATCAGGGTGTTATTCCTGAATTAACCTGTAGAATCAAGGTTCTCTTCACCATCAATTTGTCCTCTCAATGAATGACTCTCCCTGAGTTGCACTAGAAAATTTTCCTTTATCATATGATGTATGTTAGGGGATTCATATGAAATATTTTATTCTAAATCTTCAGAAAGTCACAAAACTATTATTCATTTCTTGACTCATTGTCTCCTATAGAAAGACCAAAGTGAAGGGGGAATCACTATTGAAGGTTAGCATAATGTGTCACTCTGAAATATGCCTTTTTGGCATAAGGATTATTTTGAACTAATTATTTTTGAGACACTGCAAACACAAAGAGAGCTCTGAAAACGGAAAGTGCCCTTTTGTAAGACAAATTTACACTTATAAAGGAAATCTCCATTTGTAAGTGTATCTCACTCTCAATACCAGAAAAAGAAGGATATTAAATCTCACAAATGTTTTACCAAAGGAAAAAGCATTGACTTAAACCTACATAACAACTTGACACTTGTCCTAGCTGAAGCAAATATTTAAGAGGTTGGCTTGAGCCAATTCAAATAATTTCTGATTTCTTGGGTATCTCCTATGTATTCATGGGTTTCATATTTTAATAAACTTTTTTTTTTTTTTAGCTGAGCCACCTTGCCACCTGTTGGCAGCTCAGCAGCAGCTCAGCTCCGGCCGGACTCGAACCGCTATTGCACAGAGCTCAAATCCTTGAGCGAGCTCTTAACTAACTGAGCCACTCAGCCAGCCCCTAAACTTTTTTTTCCCTCTCAATAACATGTCTTTTATTAGGGTCGCACGGGGATCTCATCCAAGAATTCAGAGGATGGAGGTGAAATTATTTTTCTTCCCTTACACAATAATATTTAAATGCCAGAAAAACATCTGGTTCCTGAGATGTACTTGTGAATCATATAACTCACTACTTTTATTTTTGCTTTAGCCTCCTGGATATCAGAGTTAAATTTATGATTCAGTTTAAAAAACTGAGAAATGCAAATTAAAACCAATGAAGTATCACCTCACACCTGTCTGGATGGCTATTATCAATAAATCAACAAACAAGTGTTGGTGAGAATGTGGAGAAAAGGAAACCTTGGTGTACTCTTGGTAGAATTGCAAGTTGGTACAGCCACTGTGGAAAGCAGTAGGGAGGTTCCTCAAAAAATTAAAAATAAAACTACCTATGACCCAGCAATTCCATTTCTGAGTATTTATTGAAGGAAATCCAAAACATTAATTCAAAAAGACAGTGTACCACCATGTTCATTGCAGCACTATTTATTAATTTCTTTAAAGCCTGGGTATCATTTTATTGGAGTCCTAGTCCCAAATAAAAAAATTTGATATTCTATTTCATTACTGTCAACCAAAAAATGTCCAGCCTAAGGGAAAGCTTTTAAGGGTTTATTGAGATAAACTGAAGACAATTGCTGGGAAGCAGTCTCAACAGATTGATAAAATGCTCCAGAAAATGGCCATTTTGCAGCTTATTTTATACATTAGAATCAAAAGAGGAGGGTTACATGAAATCCATTCATTGTAGATTAAGGGGGTGGGAGAAAGCAAAACAGAGAAATCGCTGGGATTGGACAAAAAGTAAAATGGAGAGAGACACACTTCTTTTACATTGGTGGGTACAGGATAGTTAATAGCATTTTATAGCACATGGAGATGTTATTTGGGTAACAAGATAACAATGAAGGATTTTGTAGATTCCTGCCCTGGTGTGGTGGGTTGTGCCCCCTTTAGGGGGGGCGGTATGGAAAGAGATTACTCTGATATTGCAAGGATATGTTATCTTAAATGCAAAAAGAGGACAGACAGAATTGCTTAAGGTAAAGATTGACTTTTGTCAAGGAAGCTACAGACCAAGGATGTGACTGCTCGCCACAACTCACTTTAGTTAGGAATTTTTTATGTTCAGACCATCTTATTTGGTTATTTTCCAGTCTCCTGAGCTTGTCACATTTAATATATGGCCCCTTTTCTGTCCACATTACTATTTCCCTGATCTTGTGTTTTAACTGATTTTTTTTTCATGTTATCCCGCCTAAATTCTCTGAAAAAGAATATTGTAAAAGTCATAAATAAGTGCCAGGAATATCCATTATTTAGAATTTAAATGATTGTTTTTTATTGAAAAGTACACACCCTACAAGAATCTGAAGTTTTCACAGAGACTTTACCTTTTGTATCAAAACATATTTTAAAGAGCTTAGGAAACTAGATTTTGGGGAGAGAGTTTCTTTCTTTCTTTCTTTCTCTCTACTATAAAGATATTATTGGGGAATTGGGAGAGGGGAACAGACAAGTTGCTGTCCTTTTGTTCTTTAGTCTAGTTGTGGAGGACGTAGCTTCACTGGCCCATGTTGGTATTATCATTGTGCTCTTCCCAGCTGAGGCAGTTGCTCACTTGCCCTTGGACAGCCTCTCAGTGAGGCTCACGGTGGCTCATGAAAACTCATGCCTGATGCTGGCCAGTCCCACTGCAGCCTACACTGTTGCCTGCGACTCATGGCAGCCCAGCTCCAGGTCAAGTTGTTGTACACCATCTTAGCTGTAGAGGGCGCAGCGTTACTGGTCCTCATGTGGAATCCAAAGCAGGGCCCTGCTGCTCTGAGCTGGCTGGCTTCCCAAGCCAACTCCTAACCTACTCACCACTCAGCCGACCCAAGAGAGATAGTTTTTTTGTTTTGTTTTGTTTTGTTTAATTGGGGAACTGGGGGATGGGAACAGCGCTGGGGAATTGGGGAAGGGGAACAGACAAGTTGCTGTCCTTTTGTTCTTAAGTCTAGTTGTGGAGGACGTTGCTTCACTGGCCCAAGTTGGCACCATCACTGCGCTCTTCCCAGGGGAGGCAGATCAGTTGCCGGCTTCTGGACAGCCGCTCACTGCGGCTGCTGGCCACTCACGCTGGCTGCTGGCTACACACGGTAGCCCGTGGCAACCCACTGCAGCCTACGCTGTCTCTGGCGATTCGTGGCAGCCCAGCTCCAGGTTGAGCTGTTGTTCAGCATCTTAGCTGCAGAGGGCAGTGTCACTGGCCCTCATATGTGGGATCCGAACTGGGGCCCTCTGGCATCCCAAGCCAGCTCTCAACCAACGCGCCACTCGGCTGGCCCAAGAGATAGTTTCTTGAAGTAAAAGGTCAGTTACTAATATTTTGAAAATGAATATGATTTTATTACCTGGTTCAAGGACCCGTTTCTATTTTTCTTCTCATTTTGTTCTTCTGGTGGTGTTTTCATGCTTGTTGTGCTGGATATTTATATGAGAGTGCTTGGCAAAAATATACATAAATATTAAATTGAACACAATCAGGTTTACTTCATTCCTGTTTTAAAATGAATGTGATATAGCACCATCATTGTAAAAAGTGACATGCAAGACAGAGGCTTTCACATGCATTAAACATATCAACCCTTTTCCAATTCTTCTACTTTTTCAGCCTGAAACAGAAGGGAATTCAACAGGGGACATCTCTTGTATAAGGGCTTGGCTGAGTTATTGTATTTCCTAAATCAAAAAAAGCAGATTTCATTATTTTATGCAAATATAAATGTTGCTTAATGTCTGTGTTATTTTTTTTCTGATGAGGGAAAGTATACTCTTTTCTAATATCACTTGGCAGTCATTAAAACATAACATATCTGTTTAAAAATGTTTCTTGCAGGCACTTACTAAGATTATTCAGAAGCAAAGTGCAGACTTCACAATAATTGAGTGTGACCACAAATCTAAATACCAGACCAAAAGTGGCATTTGTGTTGTTTGTGCAGGAAAATGAAGAAGCATCTAATGGGCTCTGGTTAATAACTCCACTTGAGCTGATTTTAATAAAATTGACCTTCATTGATTGTCCAAATTTTTCTTTTGTGGTAACATGTCCCTGGATACTTTATCCCTTAGAATCATTGCACTCAGTCTATATCAAGACCTCTCTTCATCTAACTATATTGTCCAGCAGATATTATTATTTGTATGTAAGTATTTAAGAGTTTTGCACTATTGTTTCATAGGGCATTTGGATTTTAACAAGAAAAAATGATGAAATACCAGCAGAGTAACTTTCAAGAATATTCTATGGGGGCCGGCCAAGTTGCTCAGTAGGTTCAATTCCCGGCCCGAGCTGAGCTGCCACTGGGCAACAGGGTCACCAGTTCAATTCCCAGCCCGAGCTGAGCTTCCACTGAGCTGCCAACAAGTGGCAGGATGGCTCAGCTAAAAAAAAAATGCTCTCTGGGCTGTAGAAAATTTTAAACGGGTGGTAGATCCTAAAATCTTGCCACACAAACTGCCTAATATTGACTCTGTCAGTTATGACTACGAATTCAGAAATATTGAGGTATCCTCTGCCATTGGAGGTATAACCATGCATACTTTAAATTGGTATTTTCTAGAATTTCAATAATTATTTCTAGAAATAAATTATGACTATCTGCATTGTAGTGAACATTTTGTAGCAATCTAGATATCCAATTGGCTTAATTAAGTGGTCTACATAACAAAACCTAAGTAGTCATTGAAAGGGATATTGTAGAAAATGTTTAATGGTGTGGGAAAATGTATAATTTATATTATTGAATAAAACAGAGTAAAACATATATTAAATTATTTTCCAAATTTATAAAAGTAACAAAGTCACAATATCACATGAGATGGGGTGAAACTCAAAAACCTTTCCTTTCTTTTCAACTACCCCCAAATTATATTTTTCTTATTTAATTAATGTTTCTCAGAGGAAAAAATAAATCTACTCTTTGGAGTTATCGATTTTGAAGTGTATTCTAATTTAGACACAATATTTTGAAATCGAGCAAGTCAAAGGAGAGTCCATACCCACCCATGTGCAAAGTGAATCAATGAGAACTGACACTGGACTTTGCAGTGGAGAAAGGTTGGCTATTTTGCTATAAATGGCACCACCCAGGAGAATAGTAAGTTAATACTCAAAACCCCATAGTTCATAAACAAGATGTTTGATAGAGCAAAAATCATGAGTAATTATAGGTAAGGGGTTCAGTGTCATGGGCTGTGTTGATTGGTCAATTCTTATGCAAGCTCCAGCCACCTGATTCATTCAGCTCCCCGGGGGCAATCTGTCTGGGTCTACATGATAATGGCCAGATGGTCCCAGACAGAAGGAGAGGTCTATAAAACATCTTGGAAATATGTCAGTGATGTTATCTTAAGAACAGAAAAAAAACAACCCAGAGTTGTACATTTCATTCATAACACACAACATTCTTCTGTTATCTTAAGCAGACTAAACACTTAACTTCTGAAACTTGCTTTATAGGCAGGCCTACAGGCCCTAGGACATGACTACATTCCAGTGCAGCTATGACTACTAAGAATGACTTTTAAAAACAATTTTAACTGAAAGCTAAATTCTAATTTATGTAATCTGTTATGATTTACTTTTTGTTTCAATTTTTGTGGATTCCCTTATTTCTTTGCCAGTTAAAAAATGAGATGTGTGGATTTCATCTGTATTCCTCAAGTTCTTCGCAGTGATATTGACCAATAAAAAATACACATTACCTGTGATATTGACCATCAATTTCTACCAACAAACCTTACATCAATAAACCATGTTCTGATTTATGAAAATCAATTAGGTCTCTGATAATTTGGTGAGAAATTGGGAACAATCAATGTTGTTTCAGAATTTGTGGTAAAGTGATAAGCTGAACAAAGGACCACTGATATAAGGCTGGAAAACCATTGTAAATTAAGGGGATCTTTTCCACAGTAGTAAATCCTAGCAAGTAGCTTTGACATAAGCAACTCATCAATATTTCCACAAAATTTACCTTGGGCAGGCAGAATTTGTCCCAAGATGAGAGACCAATACTTCAGAGAAGCCTGTCTTCTAACATTACATTCAGGATGTAGTGGAAATTCTACATTGCAGCCATCACTAATGTTTCAGTTTTGTTCACACGACTAGCCTTCTGCCAAAATAAGTCAGTGAAGGAAAAAAGGGATTTTCCTTTGGTTGGCACTTGAATGTATGTTCCACCATGAGAATGTGGCAAGGAGTTTATTCAAGGCAGAAATCTGCATCTGATTTTTTGACTATGCAATATGAGGTCTCACAATTAAGTTCGCAAACTCATCCTAGAAAAAGTGCTACATACCTCATTGCTGAATATCACTATGCTCTCCTTTGAAGTACTCCCCTTTGGAAGCTATGCACTAGTGCCAGCACCTAGTTCACCCTTCAAAGCAATTTTGGAACTCTATTTTTGGAATGGCCATTGAAGCTGTCGTCCTATTACACTTGATGTCCTGAATGTCATCAAAATGGCTTCCTTTCAATATTTCCTTTACCTTTGGGTAAAGAAAGAAGTAATTGGGAGCCAGGTCAGGTGAATAAGAAGGGTGTTCCAATACAGTTATTTGTTGACTGGCTAAAAACTCCCTCACAAACAGTGCCATATGAGCTGGTGTATTATCGTGATGTAAGAGTCATGAATTGTTGGCAAAAAATTCAGGTCACCTAACTATTTCATGCAGCCTTTTCAGCACTTCCAAATGTAAACTTGGTTAACTGTTTGTCCAGTTGGTACAAATTCATAATGAATAATCCCTCTGATATCAAAAAGGTTAGCAACATTGTTGCAAAAAATTCATTAACTTAATTATCAGACCTCATATGTGTCATGTATTTTCCACATGGTATTTTATTTTATTTGAATACTGATTCAAATGAAAGTGATTATTTTCATTTTACCAATGTGGAAGCTGAGACTCAAAGGAATCCTTTGATTTACTAGAAAGAGTTTCAGCTTAGATGGAGAACCTATAGCTGCCAGCTTAGTATGCAATGTACTTTTTGTTATATCAGACTGTCATGTGGTTGAAAGAATAATTTCCTGAGTCTGTAAGGCACTGTCAACATTTACAATAGATTTTTACAATTTTAAGACTTTTAAATAAGTCACATATTTAAAAAAATAATATATAATAATATTGACTTATTCTTGAATATGGTATTTATTGTAAAAAGCCAGCCTTCTCTCATCAGTACATAGCTGTGTCCCTCTTACCCAACCAGGTCCAACTATCACATTTCTAATATTTCAATATCCAATCCAAGTTTATCCATATTATGGATTGTCTAATTCAAAAATATTTCATTCCATTGTGAAATTCTATTGGGTTGCTGGCTTACACATTTATGCATTAAGTAATGTCTTTTGAAATGTGTTTTCTTAGTTTAATTCACTAACATGTGGCTCCTTTTCTTTTTTAGTCTGTATTTTATTTGTGATAAATATACTAGTAACACCCACCATTTATTCAATGATTATTATTAAAATGCTTCAGGAAATTCATTAAATGCTTTAAAATATTATGTCATGTCATAATCACCAAATTGCTAAGAAACTGGTAGTACTACTCCCTTTTGAAATTTTAGTAAACAGGTGAGTAAAATTAAATATTTTATATCCTAATATATTGTGGTAGAGAAAAATATATCTTGCATTTAATATGAAGAAAATTATAAAATTAAAAGATATATGGAAATGCTCTTAGAAGCTGGAGAAACCTTTACAAATCATAAAGACCTTCCCTGCCTGCTTATTTTCTAATGCATATCTAAGATCTAAACTGTTTCTTATACAAATTATACAATTTAAGTTTCTGAACTTCCCATTACAAATAGTGAATAGCGAAGAATGACTATATGACCATACACACACACACACACACACACACACACACATGCGCGCGTGTGCCGTGCCAAAAAAATACATACACATTTTAAAAAAGGAAAAAATCTGTATTAATATTGTAATACTCAATATACATGAACACAAGTCATATGTATATATATTTTTGGTACTCCTGGAATATGAGTTCTGACAATTACGTTAGCGAATTTGCCACCATGGGCTTACATTGGCAGCACTGTACAAACAGCTCGGTAAGGTTTCATAACCTTGGTATATCCGTGTCTCATGCTGTGTTCATGTCAATATGTAGTGGTGTCTTGCTGAGTGGATTTCATTGTTGTTGTTGCTTGTTTTGTGTGCCATTGTAAGAATGTCTGAGCTTGAATTAGAGTAGTGGACAAACATTAAATTTCTTGTAAACTTGGCAAGAGTAGACTGAAATCAGGGACAGGTTAGTCCAAGATTATGGGGATAATGGCATGAAGAAAACAACAGTGTACAAATGCATTAAATGTTTTTCTGAGGGGAGAGAATGAGTCATTGATGAAGAGAGGTTAGAGCAGCCAATAACAAGCAGAACTGATAAAAATATTGCAAAAATGCTTCAAACAATGTGTCAAAATTATCGGCTGACTATGAGAAGCATAGCAGACCAAGTAAACATTGATAAACAGGAAAATCTTAACAGAAATCTTGGCATGAGAAAAGTGTGTAAAAAATGGTCCCAAAGGAGCTCACCAATAAACAAAAACAAAGAGCTGAAGTTTGTCAAGACCTTTTAAAGAGGCAAGACGATGTTTTGGGCCATGTTATCACTGGTGATGAAACATGAGTTTACCAATATGACCCTGAAACAAAGTGTCAAAGTGCACAGTGGAAGTCAGCCAATTCTCCACAACCAAAAATGTTCCGTCAGTCCAAATCAAGAGTCAAAACGATGTTGCTAACCTTTTTTGATATGAGAGGGATTATTCATTATGAAGTTGTAGCAACTGGATGAACAGTTAATCAAGTTTGCTATTTGGAAGTGCTGAAAAGGCTGCATGAAAAGTTAGACCTCCTGAACTTTTTGCCAACAATTCATGGCTCTTGCATCACGACAATGCACCAGCTCACAGGGCACTGTGTGTGAGGGTGTTTTTAGACAGTCAACAAATAACTGTATTGGAACACCCTCCCTACTCCCCTGATCTGGTTCCCCAATGACTTCTTTTTTTACCTGAAGAGAAAGAAAATATTGAAAGGAAGACATTTTGATGGCATTCAGGACATCCAGGGTAATAGGATGACAACTCTGATGGCCATTCCAGAAAAAGAGTTCCAAAGTTGCTTTGAAGGGTGGATGAGCTACTGGCATTGGTGCATAGCTTCCCAAGGGGAGTACTTAGAAAGTGACCATAATGATATTCGGCAATGCGTTAGGTAGCACTGCTTCTATGATGAGTTCACGACCTGAATTGTCAGACCTCATATGACAACAAATTTGCTATGCACTTAGGCTTAGGAAGCTGATTGCATGCAAAACTTTGAAGCATTCCTGAATAGTTCTAGGTGACAGACTTAGTGCTTAAATTTCTATCACTTATTCCTTACTGAACAGTTAAAAGAATTCTCTGAATCTTAGTTCACCTGCAGCTTAACCTAACTTAATTCAAGAAAACACCCAGAAGAAAGCATTGAGTGGTACATAAACAGGAATTGGTGCATTTTTGAAAACTAAATAACTAATGATTAATAACATTGTGTAAGTTTCAAATGTACAATTCTATAATACATCATCTTTATATTGCATTGTGTGCTCACCCCTCAAAGTCTGGTCTCCTGCCATCACCATGTATTAAACCCCCTTTACCCTCTTCAAACTTACCCTCATGCCCTTCCTCTCTGGTAACCACCATACTGTTGTCTGTCTATGAGCTTGTTTATTGGTTTTATTTGTTCATTTGTTGCTTTCTGTTTTATATCCTACATATTAGTGAAATCCTATGGTACTTGTCTTTTTTCCATCTGATTATTTCACATAGGATGATACTCTCAAGATCCATCCATGTTGTCTCAAATGGCAGTATTTCATCCTTTCTTATGACTGAATAATATTCCATTGTATATGTACTACATCTTCTTTATCCAATCATCCATTGAAAGGCACTTAGCTTGTTTCCATGTATTGGCTGTTGTGAATGATACTGCATAGAACATAGGGATACATATATCTTTATAAATATGTGTCTTAAATTTTTTCATGCAGATACCAAGAAGAGGGATTACTGGGTCATATGGTGACTAGGTCCTTAATTTTTTGAGTATGCTGTTTTCTACAGAGGCTGATCCAATTTACATTTCCACCAGGGAAGGTTCACTTTTCTACACATACACTCTAACATTTGTTGTTCTTTGTCTTATTGATATTAGCCATTCTAACAGGTCTGAGGTGATATCTCATTGTGGTTTTGATTTGTCTTTCCCTTATAGCTAGTGAAGTTGAGCATCTTTTCATATATCTGTTGGCCATTTGTATGTTGGCCATTCTTTGGAAAAGTGTCTGTCCAGGTCCTCTGCCCATTTTTTAATAGGATTATTTGTTTTGTTTTGTTTGTGTTCTTGTTGAGTTTTGATATATATATATATATATATATATATATATATGATATTGTCCTCTTATTGGAGGTATTGTTTGGAAATATATTCTCCCATTAGGTTGGTTGCTTTTTTGCTTTGCTATGGTTTCTTTTGCAATGCAGAATCCTTTTAGTTTGATGTAGTCCACTTCATTTATTTTTGCTTTTGCTTCTCTTGCCTTTTGGTTCATGTTTACAAAAACCTGTATGAGACCAAGGTCCATAAGTTTGGTACCTATGTTTTTTTCTATTTATTTCGGTGTTTCAAGTCTTATATGTAAGTATTTAATCCATTTTGAGTTAACTTTTTTGTATGGTGTCAGATAGCAGTCTAGTTTCATTCTTCAGTATGTGGCTTCTCAATTTTTCCAACACCACTTATTGAAGAGGATTTTCCTTCTCCTTGTATGTTTTGGCTCCTCTTCAAAAATTAGTTGCCTATATGTGTAGATTTATATCTGGGCTATCAATTCTGTCTGTTGGTCTCTGTGTCTGTTTTTCTGAAAATAGCATATTGTTTTGATAATTGTAGCTTTATATAATAGTATAATTTGAAGTCAGGGGTTATAATAACCCTGGCTTTGTTCTTTATTTCTCAGGATTGTTTGGCTATTCAGGGTCTTTGTGGTTCCATAAAAATTTGAGTTGTTTTATTTATTTCTTTGAAAAGGCCATTGGGATTTTGATGCAGATTTCATAAAATATGTACATTGTTTTAGGGAATATGGCCACTTTAATTATGTTGAATCTTCTAATCCAGGAACATGGAATATGTTTCCATTTGTTTGTTCTTCAATTTCTTTCAACAATCTCTTGTGGTTTTCAATGTATAAGTCCTTCACCTGTTTTGTTAAGTTTATTCCTAGTTATTTTATCATTTTTTTGTTGCAATTACAATAAATTTTTTTTCATGTCTTTTCCTGATATTTCTTTGTTAACATGTAGGAATGCAACAGAATTTTGTACATTGATTTTGTATTATGCATTTTTTACTGCATTTCTTTATTGGTTCTAATTGTCTTTTGGGGGAGTCCTTAGGGTTTTCTACATAATGAATCATGTCAACTGCAAAAAGTCACAATTTTACTTCTTCATTCTCAATTTGGATGCCTTTTATTTCATTTTCTTACCTGATTGCTCTGGTTAGGACTTCCAGTACTATGTTTAATAATGGTGATGAGAGTGGCCATACTTGTCTTGTTCTTGATCTTAGAGCAAAAGTTTTCAGTTTCTCACCATTTAGCATGATATGAAGTGAGGGTGTGTCATATATGGCCTTCATTATGTTGAGGTACTTTTGGTTATTGTGCATTGTTGAAATGGGGAATGTTCATGAAGGGTGAAAATAGATTGGTCATCGAAATTGCGTTCCTCCTTTCATTCCATAAGTTAGTACAGAATTGCTAATCCAAAGCCAATACAAAAGTTGACTCATTCAAAAGACAAAGCTCAGAAGACTTTTCTTTTCTAACTAGTCTACTTTCACAACCAGGAAGCTCCAGGTATTACAAAGTCACCTTGGAGTTTACTTTTTGTATAAACACGCACTATTTAGAAAGCACATTCTTATAATAATCTTATTTCATGTTATACTGGCCTAAGCACAATACTTCAGGTTGAGAGCTCAAAGAATAGTGTTATCTTCTGTGTCTGTCTGTAACGTATCCCCCAAGAATCTCTACTTTATATTTATAATATGTAGTGTTGTTGTTGGTGGTGGAGGGGTGTCATATGCCCATGTCCGCATAGGAAGATAGTTGATTTAATGAACAAAAACATTTGTGGAGGATGTTCATAAGTACCAAAAGTAAGGCAGCAGAATAGGTTCTGGGTATAGAGTGACAAGACACAGACCTTTAAGAAGAATGTGGTTTGGTGGAAATACAGTACATGAAAAATTTTAATACAATTTACCATTATTGTATAATAATTTTGAACAGGACTGTAGGCACTACAAGTGAGAGCAAGTCTAACTTCGCTGGGAGCAGCTTTAAGCAAAGAAAGAAAGAAAGAAAGAAAGAAGGAAGGAAAGAAAGATGAAAGAAAGACAGGGAGAAAGAGAGGAAGAAAGATGAAAAAAAGAGGCCTGAGTAGAGTGAGAATAGAATACAGAAAGTCATGAATTTCAAAATTTCAGAAATGCTCTCTAGGAAATTAAAATTCATTGGAACTAGAAAGGAATGGCCTAAGAATTACCAGACATTATTATTTTATTAAACGTACCAGGTTATTTTTATCTTTTCATGGTTTGGAAACCAGTCTTTCAAAAAGTTCTAAAATTCTTAGCTGTGTACATCAATCTTCTATTTATTTCATTTTCTATTCTTTAATCCTTCATCTTCCTATTTTTCTATTATTTAACTATTGGGTTGTTGGAAAAGTCATGACATATTTTTTCTATGTTTTTCATTGCAAAAATGTGTCACGACTTTTCCGACAACCCAATATATTATATAATTGTGAATGAAGGATCTTATTATCCCCTAGACAACAATGGTTATGAAATTTTTCATTAAGGGAGCATAAAATGTGACTCCATGCTCAGGGGTTTCATGTGTAGTAAAAGATGAATTTAAATATATATATATATATATATATATATATATATATATATATATATATATATATTGAGTTGTCACTGTTGCAATGAAATTAACTACTGCTAAGTTAGGGAGATATAGTTACAAGCAAAGTTTAAAAAAAATAAAACAAACAAAAAAGACTAACAGACATTTGAATTATTCTTACCCTCAGGTAATATGAACAATCATAGCTGCATTCCCAGATATTGAGTCCACTCAATAAATAACTAACACCTCCCAGATTTGTCCACTCAATAAATAACTAACACCTTCAGTTATCTAGTTAGTACAAAACCAGGCATTAAAATGCTAAATAGCCAATTTTATCAAAAAAAGAATATCAACACTAACAATGTAATACTTTTTTTTTATAAGTTTTTCTTTTGTTTTTTAAAGATTTTTATAGGGGAATTTGGGGGATGGGAACAGTACTGGGGAATTGGGGGAAGGGGAACAGACAAGTTGCTGTTGTTTTGTTCTTCAATCTAGTTGTGGAGGACGTTGCTTCACTGGCCCAAGTTGGCACCATCATTGCGCTCTTCCCAGGCGAGGCAGATCAGTCACCAGCTTCTGGATGGCTGCTCACTGCTGGCCACTCACGCTGGCTGCTGGCTACATACAGTAACCCATGGCAACCCACTGCCACAGGGGCTGCAGTCTACGCCATTGCCGGCGACTCACGGCAACCCAGCTCCAGGTTGAGCTGTTGTTCAGCATCTTAGCTGTAGAGGGCAGTGTCACTGGCCCTCATATGTGGGATCTGAACCGGAGCCCTCTGGCATCCCAAGCCAGTTCTTAACCATCGCACCACTCGGCTGGCTCTGTAATACTTATTTTTAATTATTATAACTAGCATATATTGGGGTTACTATGCACAAAGCATTGTATGATAAGTACTTATTTTCAATATCTCGTTAAAGTCTTACCATAATCTAATAAGATCTAATAAAAATGTTTTTTCTTATTGATTATGAAGCTAAAGATATAAGAGATTTAAAAATATATAATACAGATACTCAAATTTAGTAAATAGTTTCCATGGTCAGCAATATTTTAAATCATGGCCATAATTTTCATTCTGCTTGATCAGATGTACTTTATTTATTATTAGAAGATTTTATTAAAATAAATGTTCTTAACAAAGAAAAGAATAGAACATGTAGTTTTCTCTTGATTGCACTTGTATATTGGATTAATTTATACTCAGTATGTATTATGAATGATTGCAACAACATGAATATCACTTATAAATTAAAAACAGACCCTTCAATTGAAAAAGTAGATTCATTCCAGCAGAGCTGAAAGTCATCAATTGTAGAGTGGATGCTACAAATTAGAAGTTTAGTTCACTACAGTACATCAATGTTGGAGACCTGTTCAATGGTAGACAAGAATCAATGACTCAGCCACTTGTATTGAAATTATTTGATTAAAGGCAGACTACATTAACTGATTTTATTTATTTATTTATTTTTACTCTTTGTGTGACCCGGTTAATTAGGAAAATTCCCTTGGCTCATTGTGATTTTGAAATCAATCTGTCTCCTGAATATGTTGACCTACTACAGAAATAATTTTATCTTTTGAGAAACGTGGAGATTTTAGAATTGACTCTTTTTAATGAGATTGCAACAAGTGGTCTCTAGTGATCCAGCTTCTTTGTCTTACGATTTCAATCACTAACATAAGAAACACCCTCAATTAAATGAGAAAGAAACTTACTTTTATTTTTCTCTATAGAAATTATACAACTTACTTTGTTTTCTATAATTGATTTTTTTGGTACCTATGCAGTCCATCAAGTTCCCCATATTTTCACAATGAGAAAGAATGAGAACAGATTCAGATATCTATATTTCTTTTTTTAATATAAAGATGCTCTACTTTCTAGACCTTACTGATTTGTATTGCACAGTTTAAATATACATGATATATATATATATATATATATATATACAGTATAAATATACAATACAATATATTGCCAGTTTAACATATATAGACAAGTGTAAATATATGGCTTTCATTTGAAATATTATATTTATCATTGCATACCAAAATAAATCAAACCATATATTTATAGAATTGTACAATTGAAATTGCTCAGAAGTTTTCTATTAAGATCATGATTTATGACTAGAAATCACTGTTGTTTCTTATTTTATTTAGAAACTTGGAGCTCAAATGATCTGTATTTGAGATAAATTGTTTGGTGTTGTTAATTTAACAAAGTATTCATTCTGTAAGTATTTATTACAACCAGATACCAGATTCAGTAGTAGTTGAAACTTGAAGAAGATTGGCTAGTTGCAGCCTCATGGAATTAAAATTAAACAGATTAAACCAAAAACTAAATTAACAATCACCATGTAGTGTAAACATTAAGTAAAAAGAAAAGTGCAATGTGCTAAAGAAACTAATAGAAAAAGAACAAATAATAAGTGTTCCATTATCTTCTTACTCCACCACCTTTAACTGGAATATTTTGTCTAAAAATAAAAGAGAATGTAATATTTTCACAAAATTTGTTAAAGTTACAACTAGACTTATCACCTTAAAATTTTTTCTAATAAAAAAATTTGTACATGATCTAAATTACATATGAGGTTGGACAATTAAGTTTGCAAACTCATCCTAGAAAAAGTGCTACATACCTCACTGCTGATTATCACTATGGTCACCTTCAAAGTACTCCCCTTGGGAAGCTATGCACTGATGAGTGTGCCTAGTCCACCCTTCAAAGCCATCAGAGCTATCATCGTATTATCCTTGATGTCTTGAATGCCATTAGAATGTCTTCCTTTCAATATTTCCTTTCTCTTCAGGTAAAGAAAGAAATAATTGTAGACCAGGTCAGGTGATCAGGGAAGATATTCCAATACAGTTATTTGTTTACTGGCTAAAATCTCCCTCACAGACAGTGCCTTGTGAGCCGTTGCATCGTAGTGATACAAGAGCCATGAATTGTTGGCGAAAAGTTCAGGTCATCTAACTTTTCACACAGCCTTTTCAGTACTTCCAAATAGTAAACTTGGTTAACTATTTGTCCAGTTGGTACAAATTCATAATTAATAATCCCTCTGATCTGAAAAAAGGTTTGCAACATTGTTGCAGCAAGTTTGCAAACTTAACTGTCAGACCTCATACAACCACCAAAAAGTATATTTCCAGAGAGACATTGTTTGTCTTGTTAATCACATCAACCTGGTGCCTAGATTAGTGCTTGACATACAATTGCTCTCAATGTTTACTGAAAACATTCCTGAAGTATTCAGATAGCTCCTTTAATCACTTCTTAAAAATTATCTTAAATACTAGCAATTTATAAATGTACAAAATTATTTGATAAATATCAGAGCATAAAAGCATAAAATATGCAAATAAGTGTAAATGTGTGTATATACAGCCTCTAGAAACTTCATGTTTTGTGGTAAATAAATGGTTTAACCAAGTAGTAATCATATGATCACTCAATTCTCCAAAACCAATAAGAAAAATAATAATCCCATAGGATTTTGAATAGATTGTTGGTAGAGAAAACGCTATGTTCACTCCAGTGGCTGTTAAATATAAAATATGTCTAACAATTATAGATTACAAATTAAAATAAACATTACAGTAAATATTTATGTAAATAGATTAAAGTATTAGCAAATAAACTGTTAAAATACATTAAAATTGTTTACCTAAAAATTCCATTAATTTCCCACTAAGTTTTTGTGAAAAGAAAATATTACTTAATTTAAGATTTAAAAAGATTTGAAGAAAAATATGAAATCAGGACAGGATGGAAATAAGCCAAGGAAACAGGAACAGAAATCATAAGATGATATCTATGCAGCAGATACATAAATCAATTAACTTATATAAAGGAAAATCTGAGTTTTATGAGACCAAACAAAAATAAAAACAACAAAAATCATACCTTCCAAAAGAAAATAGACTCATATGGAAAAATGACATATTTTAAAAAATGAAGTCTTAGTATTTGCTGATGGTGAAAAAAAGGAAAAAAACAATTATCCAAATATGAGGAAAATGGATATGTGACATCATTTTATCAATTTTTTTGTGCTACGAATTTAACATATTTGTTTTATGACACATAAAAGACACTTGCCCAACCTAGAGATCAGGAGGAGAAAGGATTGTAACTTTTATTTCTTCTGGGACTAAATGTAGTGGAATTTCTCCAAATAACTACATACACTGTCCAAAAAGAAAAAAGTTAATATGTTACACAATGATAATGTAAATATAATAACATAACTGACAAAATATGAAGGATGAAGGGAAATGATGAAGTGTATTCAAGCTTACTAGCTTCTAATTTTACATGATCTGGAGTTAAATCATATGATACCAAGATGATCAAGAAATAGCTTAATGTTTAAAAATAGAAAATTTGAAGAGCATATTGGAATCTATATAAAAATAATCAAATTTATATTTTATTAATTTAAACTCAGATATCTGAATGTAAAATCTAGTTGGATGGTTTCAACAACATATCGAATGAAGAATAAGATGTGACTAGTATACTCTCAAACAGGATAATAGAAAATATTTAAGCAGAGAAAAACAAATACAGCATAAATGAAATATGGGAAACACTCAGAAAGTCTAACTTGTGTGTTACTGGATTCCCAGAGAGAGAGAAGGGACACAATGGAGCACAAGTGATGTTGGTCTACATAATGACAGAAAATGTTATTGTTCATCAAAGACATCAGGCCACTAGTAAAACAGCTCTTCAACCAGAAAGCAGGATAAGTACTAAATAAGAAAAAAAAAACTTGCATAGGCATATTATAGGGAATCGCTGAAAACAAGGCAAAAGTATATTCACATACTAAGAAACTGAAATTGTAATTATATTATGTGTGGTTTAAAATTGCATAGAGTAATATGTGGAACAACATATAAAACAGGTGGAAAAGTTTAGGAGTTAGGCAGCTTGCCATAAAAGCCTATGTGTGATATTTTAGGTCTGAGCATAGGAAATTACAAAGGCTTTATATACTAGGACTCATGGGGTTATTATGCATGTGACTAACCAGTTGTTCCAGCATCATTGTTTGAAAAGGTTATTCTTTCCTCATGGGATGTATTGGTGCCTTTATAAATAGTCAGTTGACCATAATCTTAAGGATTTACTCATGGGGACTTCATTTCAGGTCCATTGATCTGTGTATCTATGTTTATGCTAGTATCACACTGTCCTGATTACCTTAGCTTTGTAGTTAAGTTGTGAAATCAAGAAGTGTGAATCCTCCGACTTTGTTCTTTCACCAGATTGTTTTGCTCTTCTAGGTCCCTTGCATTCCTACATGAATTTTAGCATCAGCTTTTCATTTTCTGGAAAAAACTATTTAGCAAGGAATTTGATAGATATTGTATTGAATCTATTGTTCAATATCACTATAAAATCTGATTCATTATATTAATCTGTAATTCCCTTCAAACATGTTTTGTAGCTTGTAGTATACAAGTCTTGCACTTTTGTTAATTTATCTCTAAGTATTTTATTGTGCTTGATAGTAATACAAATAGAATTATTTCCTACTTCTATTTTTTAGATTATAGCTTACAGTACATAGAAAAACAATATTATAAATTGATCTTGTTTACTGTGAACTTTTTCAATTTGTTTATTAATTTGACTAGAATTTTGTGGATTCTGTGTTTTTCTATACAAAATCATGTCATCTGTAACTAGAGATTATTTTATTTCTTCCTTTCAAATCTGGTTGGTATTTTAAATTTATTTTTATTTCTTCTTCTTGTCTGATTTCCCTGACTAGAATTTCTAACATAACATTGACTAATAGTGTCAGGAGCAGACATGTTTGTCATTTTTGATATTAGCATTTAGACTTTCATCATTAAGTATGATGTTTACTGTGGGTTTTTGAGAGGTGCCTTATATTAAGTTGAGAAATTCCCCTCTATTTGTAGTATGTTAAGTGATTTTCTCATAAAAAGCTTTTAGATTTTGTCTTGCTTTTTCTACCTCTATTGAGATAATTATGTGGTTTCTGCCCTTTTTTCTATCAATCGGTATAATTTATTATTGATTTTCATATGTTAAACCAATTTTGCATTTATTATATAAATCACCTAGTCATAATATGCAATCCATTTTATATATTGATCAGGTTAATATGCTGATATTTTTGGAAAAAATTTATGTCAATATTCTTAAGAGAAATTAGTCTTTTTTTTAAATATGTTTGCTTATTTAAGCATTATGATAACTTGGGTTTCATAGAAAGTATTGAAATATCTCTTCTATTTTTATAAGAGTTTGTGAGGGATTGGTATTAATTCTTCTTTAAACATTTGGTAGAATTTGATAGTGAATCCTGGGCTTGGTATCTTTGTTAAATAATTTAAAAGAACTAATCAAATTTGTAAATCATTTTATGTCTGTTCATATACTGTATTTCTTCTTGAATTAATAGTTTTGGTAGTTACTTTCTTAATAGGGATTTTTCTTTTTGCTCTTGGTTATCTAAGTTGTTGGTAGTTGATCATAGTATTTTCTTATGATTCTATTTCTGTTAGGTCAGTACTGATGTCCCACTTTCATTGTTTGTTTTAGTAACTTGAGACCTCTCAATATTTTTATTGTCTGGACTATTTAAAGATCAATTATAGTAATCTTTACAAAAAACCAAAATTTTCTTTCTTGAGTTTGTTATTGTTTTTCTCTCACTAATTTTTGTTTTATTTATTTTTTTCTTTCCTAGTTTGCTATTCACTTTCTAATTTCATAAAATAAAAGTTAGATTATTGGTTTGATATTCCATTTTCTTTAAATATAGCCATTTACATTATAAATCCCTATAACCACTGCTTATTTGCATGTTACATGTTTTATTCATTGTTTTTATTTTAATTCTTCTAAATTATTTTCAGAAACTTTTATGAATATGTCTTAAGTCTGTTGGTTGTTTATCTGTGACTTATATAACTTACACACATTTTAAAGCTTTCTAACTTTAATTTTTATTGATTTCCATTGTCATTGTAAAACATACTTCATGTAATTTTAGTTATTTTGATTTTATTGAGGTTTGTAATGGCCTAGCTTATATCCTATACTGGTAAATATTTTAAGTGTACTTAAGAAGAATGTGTATTTGTTGTTTTGGAAAGTGTTTTATAGTTTTCACTTAAATCTAGTTGGCTTATATTGTTAAAATCTTCTGATTTTTAACTTAATAATAAATTTTTAAAAGTTGCAAGTATATTGAAAATTTGAAATATTGCCAATGGCAATAAATGAAACTTACTCTAATAGGGATATAACAATTTTTATGCGTAGGAAGACTTAGCATCATTTATATGATATTCTCCAAATTTATCCATTGATTTCAGAAGTTCTAATCAAACCCAAACAGACATTTTTTTTAAAACGTGGCAAGGTGATATTAAAATGTATATGGAAATTCAAAGGACAAAGTACTTAACATGATTTTGAACTAAGAAACAACATTTTTTTAGTTTACACCACCAAATTTCAATATATATTAACCCATACATTCTGTTAGGGCCTTAGAGATGATTAACTAGATTAATGGGACAGAATAGAGGTTAAGAAGCAGACTCACACTTATACAGCCAACTGATTGTCAAACAGATTATAGTAATTTATTAGAAAAGAGGTAGTCTTTTCAACAAATGATGCTGCTACTGGGAAATGACCTTGAACCTCAGCTCTTTGTCTTCTCGAAAGAATGAATCCAATCAAGGGACAGAATTCTGTGCAGAATAAAATAGCCAGAAGTTTATCAGTAAAAGCAAGTACACCCTGAGACACAGAATGGGCTGACCCAAGAAAGGGAAGCAGCCCCTCCTTACATTGTGTGAAGGCTTTTATTTCTATGTGTAGAATTGCATCCTCATCTCCCTTTTCTTATCTCTCTTTCTCCCCCTGAGGAGCCTAGACCTCTGGCATTTATAAATACATTTCTTTGATTTAGGGGCATGTGTAAACACATCCCCTTGGTTTGGGGGCATGTGTAAACACATCCCCTAGGGGGTGTGTGAAAACCTGGAGCCCTGTTGGACTAGTAAGGTATTGATGGTCCTGACAAACAGAATGTGTTCCCTTATTGGTAGGATGTCTTCCCCTCTTTCAATGTATTTCTTTGATTTAGGGGTATGTGTAAACACATCCCTTAGGGATATGTGTAAGCCTGGGAATTCCGCTGGACAGCTGCATGGGGTCTTGATCCAAGTAGGAGCTGCAGCAAGGGGCTTTCTAACTGGGACTAAATTTCTCCTTCTCCTGCTCATTTCTATCTGTCATCTCCCTACCCCTTCAATGCTGAAACAATTGAATAGAAATATGGAAATAATAAACACCAGCCCTTATTTCATACCATACATGAAAAATAAATAAAAAGGGATACAAACATAAATTTAAGATTTAAAGTTATTAAACTTCTGGAAGAAAAAAAATGGGAAAAAATTGGATTAGATTAGGCAAAAATTTCTTAAACAAGAAACAAAAAACTATAAAGGAAAAAGCAAAAAATATAAAAGAAAAAATAATCAAATGGAATTAATCAGTATTAAAAACATTTGCTTTTCGAAAGATACATTTAAGACAGAAAAATGAGAAGCCACTGATCTGGAGAAGTTTTTTGAAAATTATATATGAACAAATGACTAATATTTAGAATATATGTAGAACACTTATAACATAAAAATGGGAAGACAAATTATCCATCCCCCACAAATTGGAGAAGATATCAATTTTCATTTCACAAAGGAAAATAAATAAATTAATGGCCCATAAGACATGAAAAGATCAGCATTATTAGTTATCAGAAAATGTAAATAAATCATAATTAGATACACTGTGCACACACAAGAATGTCAGTTTTAAGGAAATGTAAAAAGCTATTTAATATCAGAAAAAGCAGGCTTTAATGCAAAAAAATGACAAAGAATAAAGATAGTTATCTCATAATAATTAAGGGGTTAATTTAATAAAATAGAATATCTGAAGAATTTAATATCTTTATTAGAATTTGAGAATAAAATTAAAACCTTTTTCACAAAGTAATCTGTAGTCCCAGAATACTTCAATGTTAAATTCTTTCAACTATTTAACTAAGAAATAATATTAATCTGACAGTAATTCTTCTGGAAAATATATTTTAAAAAGACTAATTACTTTTCAACTCACTTCATGTGGTCAACATAAACTCAATACCAAAATCAGACAAGGAAGTTACTATTAATAGAAAGGAGAATTTTAAGCCAATATCACTAATTAACATTAATGTAAATATCTTAAACAAATGCTAAAAAAGGAATAAACCATTACAGAAAAAAATATAATACACCAATAGCAACTGGAATTTATTTTATTAATGTAAATTTGGCTTAACATTCACAGCTCAGTCAATGAATTTTTGTACATTAAGAGAAGAAACAGAAATGCCATATCACTCTGAATAGAGAAAGAAAGCATATGATAAATGCAACAGCCTTTCATGATGCATATTCAGTGCTGGAAAGGGGACCCTTTCCAGTAAAATATGACAAGAAAAGTAAAATACAAAATTTCAATGGAAGAAATAAAATTGTTATTCTTATTGCTGCTTAAAATCCAAAAAGTTTATATACAACTATTCCTTAACATGCAAATGAATCAAAGATGATGAATAAAGGCCTATGCAGAGGAAATCAAATCTACATACGAGTATCAAATGATTGAAATGACTTTAATACCATTTACAATTTCACCAAGTTCATAAAATAGTAGTAAATTTAGTGTAAACAGTATAAGACTTTCATATTAAACACTAAATAATAGGTCTGAGCATAATTAAAGCCAACTTTATATAAATATAAGAACACAATATTGTCATGTTGGCAATTCCTTGAAATTGGTCAACGTTCAGTCCAATCCTATTCAAAAATCCCAAGTAATATTTAAATTTGTTAATCAATATTGACAACCTAATTCTTAAATTTATATGAGGATTCACAGAATCTAGAATAGTAGTCTCAAGGAATAAGAAAAAAATAACTTTAGTGTTTATATAACTATTTATGAAGACATATTTGAAAGGTATAGTACTGCAAATCCTCAAATAATGTTTCATTCAATTTCTTATTGTTATAATATTGATGCAATGCTATAGGAACTTAACTCTTATCAATTACTCTATGGGTAAGTTGGATTTTTTTTTATATAGGCATATCTCAGAGATATTCCAGGTTCACTTCAAGATCACCACAATAAAGCAAGTATTTCAATAAAGTGAGTTGTAATATTTTTGTTGATGGTGGGTCACGTCTTTAATTTTTAAGATGCAACATCTGTGAAGCACAATATAGCAAATCACAATAAAATGGGGTATGCCTGTACATCGTTTTTTATTAAAGTCACAGGACCTATTGATGACATTAAATGAGAACTTATTGTATCAAAAAAGTGTAATATTAGTGCAATCATTGCAAATAGATAAAAATGGAGAATAGGGTGCTCACACATATTAATATAACATATAACAAATGTGCCACTTCAATTTTGAACATTAAAAAAGTTGTCTTTTCAAACAATATTTTGGATCATTTATATATTAATAACAAGAAAATATACTTTGATCTCTCCACACTACACAAAATAGGTTCATTATCCTAGAATTTAGTGTGAAAAGTAAAATGATAAAAATTCTGTTAGAAAAGTTTTTGAAAACTTAGAATTTCTTCATCATCTTAAGGTAAACCAAACTTTATTAAATGGAAGATAGGATTTTATAAATTGACTTCAAAGGCAAGGGAAGTAAAAATAAATATAAGTGAATGGGACTATATCAAACTGAAAACCTTCTGCACAGCAAATGAAATCATCAACAAAACAAAGAGGTAACCAACCAAATGGGAAAAAATATTTACAAACACTTCTTTCAACTTTAAGTTTTACTTTTAAGCATTATGTTTTTAAAATATTTTAGTATTTACTTTTTGAAGTCTAAAAAATCTAATTAATAAATATATTATTATGATTGAAATACTACTATTATTTTCTTGATATTTTTATAAGATTGAGAAAAAGTAGTAGTATGTATTCCTACATTCATTGCAGCATTACTCATAGTGGCCAAGACATGGAAACAACCGAAGTGTCCCTCAATAGTTGACTGAATGAAGAAGTGGTACATATATAAAATGAAATATTATTCAGCCATAAAAGTGATGAAATTCCACCATTAACAACAACATGGATGGATCTTGAGATTATTATGCTAAATGAAATAAGTCAGATAGAAAAAGTTGAGAACCATATATCACTCATATGTAGGATATGAAACTGAAAGCAACAAATGAATAAGACAAACAAACAAACAAAAACTCATAGACACAGACAACAGTTTAGTGGTTACCAGATGGTAAGGGGGTCTGGGGGGGTGGTAGAAAAGGGTAATAGGGGTCAATATATGGTAATGGAAGGAGAATTGATAGAATTGTATGCTTCAAACCCATATAATTTAACTAACCAATGTCACCCCAATAAATTTAATAAAAAAAGAAACACTGAAAATGAGATTGATAAATTTGACTTCATTAAAATTATAAACTTATTCTACAATTGACTCCATTAATAAAATGGAAAAAGAAATCACAGACTAGGAAAAAAAGATATTTATATTTTATATGCATGACAATAAATTCTTGTCCACAATATATAAAAGTTACTACAAACCAACATGAAAACGACAATCCATTAAACGATTGAGCAAAATATCTAATAATCATTGTATAGAAGATACTCAAATGAGCAATAGATAGTGAAACAATGCTTAACATTAATCATAAAAAAAACGCAAATAAAAACATAAAACATTACAAAACTGCCGGAATATATCAAATAAAATGAACAGACAATATCAAGTCTGGCAAAGCTGTGCAGAAATTGGTGTGAGTATGCATTGGTATAACCAGTTTAAAAATTGTTTGGCTATATCAGGGAAGGTAATTGCATAACACTCTCTGACCCATCGATTCTATACATAACAATATACCCCACAAAATTAGTGCTAATGGCTTTCAAAATACTTTGTATCATAATAGTTCCAAAGTGGAAATAATCTAAACTTCCTTCAGTAATAGAGTAGACATCTAAACTTATATTTACAATGGAGTATTATGCAACAAGAAAAGAGAATAACTATTAATAGGTGCAACAAAATAAATGTTAAATATATAAACTTAGGAAAAACTAACTGTTTTATAAGATTGAGAAAAAATAGTTTTTTAATTATATTTATCATAGTATATTCATTAATTAGATATTTTAGACTTTATAAAGTAAATAATAAAGATTTTAAAAACAATGCTTAAAAATAAAACTCAAAGTTGAAAGAAGTTCTGACAGAAAAAGTATTTTAGTACTTTATTTTATATTATTGTATACTACTAAAACTTTTATTTTACATGTATAGAGTTGTCTATAATAAGAAAAATAATTAAATATATGTGTATATAACCAGAGATATTTATATTTACATGGAAACTATTTTGAAAATATCCATACCAAAGTGTTAACAGCACATTTTTTATAAGATTGAACTGATAAGATATTTATGAAGTTAGTTTCATTTTATAAAATTCCATGGTATAATTTCCAAAATACAAACTGAGTTTATACTAAAAATTGATTTATAATTGAATGTTTGATACATACTCTTTTAATTAAAAACCAATAGAATCTGTCACTTAAATCAACTGTACAATAAGAAAATGATCATGAAAATACAAATTGAAAAATCGACTCACACTTTTGATTCAGTGGCTACTTTCAAAATAACCTCCTTTACAAATTTTTGCTATTACTTCTATACATTTTTTGTTATATTTTCCATTTAATTTTCAAACAATTCCAATATTTAGATACAATTATCTATATTTTATAAATATAAGTTTGAGAATAAGAAAGATTTAATAATGTTCTAAGTGTTACAAACAAAATTGCTAGTTGAATAATGTTTGAAAGTATATAATTCTCTTCTGTTAACCTATGATCTTTTCAATATATCAACCTATTCTTGTATAATTTTCTGTTCATTTGTTGGAACGATATAGAATTAAGAACAAAATTAAACAGTATTTGGATACTTAAGACAGAAATGATAGATTATGTAAAATATTTTTTCACTGAATATTTGCCATGGGTTAAATTGGTAAAAACCAAACAACAACAACAACAAAACCCCTCAATTTCTAAATCCAATATTATTTAACCCTCCATTGGGCACAACTGATCTCACAGATTCATTGCACACAAATTTTCAAATATCTAAGAGTTAACTTCAGTATCGTGACTTATTGCTTCAGTATCTTCCCCCTCTACTATAACTTATTGCCAGTGGTGTTTGTGACTTAGTACAGTAAAGACATATTTCATAGTGGCATCTTTAATCTCACAGATTCGTTGCACTTATTTGAGATATTTTTTTATATTTTCTCAACAGATTTTTTTGTATAGTACTATCCTTTCAGACATTCCAGAAAGAGATTGTAAGTATAGTTTTACTATTGAAACTTGGTGATTAGGTATTTTATTTTCTAATTAATCTGACAGATTCATTACACCTGTCTAGGGCAATATTTTTCCTTTGTAGGTTTTACCTTCTAAAATGGCTCAGCCTCAAAGATTTTATAATTCAGATGACCCAAAATATGCTTAGATATTGCTACAGATTTTGAAGGCATCTGATAATGATGAAAATGAACTTGAATTTGAAGATGAGAGTGACACAGATGGTGAAGATCAAGTTGAAGAAGGGGGCCAAAATTCTGATGCTGAGCAAAAAAGTTCTTCAAAAAGTGATTAAGAAAGTAATAATGAAGAAATAGATGAACATTTTATTGGGAAAGATAAAATAACCAAATAGAAAAAAACTTAATTGTCACAGTGTGTAAAAAACAGATCACAAAATATTTTAGTGTGTTTGCCAGCTGTCGTGGGATCTGCAAAACAGGCCAAAACTAATCTCGAATGTTGGAACTGTTTCACACATAAGGAAATATTGGACATCATTGTTCAGCATACAAATGAGTATATTATATAAATTCAGTCACAATACTCTCGTGAGAGAGATGCAAAATGTACAGACCATGTAGAAATGAAGGCATTTATTGCATTGCAATGTCTGGCAGGTGTACTATACAGTAATAGGTGAAGCTTAGAAGAATTGTGGGGAGATGATGGGCATGGAGTTGATGTGTTCCATCTAGTAATGAACTTAAAAGGGTTCAAGTTTATTCTTTGTTGCATCCATTTGATGACTTAAGAATGCGAGAAGAAAGGATAAAAACTGACAAGAAAAAACTGACAAGCGTGTTGCTATTCGCAAAATATTTATGGTTTTTGTTGAAAACTAAAAAACACTCTTCTCCTGGACCGAATGTAAGAGTTGATGAGATGCTATCTGGTTTTAGAGGGAGGTGTTTGTTCAGACAATATATTCCTTCTAAACCGAACAAATATGGAATTATTTTTTTTCCTTTAGTAGATGCAAAAGCTTGATACACGTATAATTTGGAAATATATCCTGGATGACAACCTGAAGGACCATTTGAAATTTGTGAACATTGTTTCAACTTGAAATTTGATGGCAATGAAGCTGATGAAGAGCAATCAGATTAGTTTTTGTTATTTTTGTTATGAAAAATTTTGTTTTAGTTTTATGTTTTGAATTTCTGTTGATTTTTATATAGAATTCATGTAATAAGCATGTATTTATTGTTTTTACTTTGTGGCAAATTGAAATTTTATTCTGAATAAATAACAAGCATGTTATTTTCATTCATTTTCAATTTAAATAAATAAATGTCATGCATGCATCTAGTAGATGCACTGCGTCCGAGCTCATAACTTTTGCATTATGCCTGGTTGAGGGTTAGAAAACTATTTGATGTTCTCCATGTTTATAAAGCAAAGGTTAACGCCCTCATGCTGATATCTGATGGCCTTCACAATAAAGCCTTTCTTTCAATACCTAATGTTATATACCTTTTATTCTCAAATCTTGCCTGAAAACCACTCATTGCTCAAAATCACATCACAATGATTTCTGCATCTTGCCTTGGCTTACATTATTTTCCAAATAGAAATTACCCTTTTCTCCTTTTCATTGTGTTAAATTCACCCACACTGTTGGAGAAGGTAATCAAGAGGATATTATTGCTGGTTGACCTATTGGCAATCAGAGGCCTCCTATCTTTTCCCCCATCCATGGAATGTACACTCTTCCTACAGTTCCCACAGTGAGAGCTATTCCAAGGACATAACCTTAGAGGGAGAGATGATGTTGAGATCATCTGCATGGCATATGTGACTGAGCTGAGTTAAGGCCTCTATATAAAATTTAAGATTCTGGTGGGCAGGTGCACAGATCTACTCATCTTGAGGTCACCCAAGAAAAGCCTCATAATTAACTTCTCTTGCTTGTTAAGACTGTCACCTATCAATCTGGAGTGGTCTTTCTCTTTTTTCAGTCTCTAATTGCCCTCCATGTACAGGAGCCAGGTTGGAGAGGTAGCCAGGAGACCAAAGAAATGAGGCTTGGGAAAGAGGCATCTTCAGGGGAGATCCCAAGTTGGCTACATACCTCTGTGAGGGGAGGGGTGGTCCTTTTGTTAGGAATTTGTGAACCACCACATAAATATGGGAACGCCCTCAAAAACATTGTCTGCTTCAATGTATTTATTTGAGAAACTACACAGAACATACTGTTGCAAAGATGGGAAACAAATGGCTGCTGCAGTGGGCTGGCCTCCAATGTGGGCACATCGGCTTGCCACGAATGCCACTCTGTAGGCTAAAGTTTGAGTTAGAAAGTTTGAAGAAAAACTGAGGTTGGAGAAAAACATGTGGTTGTCCATTACTTTGCTAGATTTGGGGCTGGCCTACAAGTTGAAAGAGCAGAATTATAAATTGGGGACTTTAGTGTGCCATTTCGAAAAACTAGGAGGGTGTAAACTGCAATGGATTAAGGTCTGAGAGCTTGTGACAAAGACTGATTAGGATGCTAGAGGTAAAATCCCTGGAAATATGAGGACAAAGGGGAGGATATTGTGGTGATTGACAGTCAAACAGACAAAGTGCCCTTAATAATGCAAGCTAACTCCAAATACAAAAGGAAATTTTATACAATAATTACCCTCGACTTCTGATAATAAAGAAAACATATCCCAAAGCTCCTAGGGGAAAAATTGCATTCTTTCTCTGTCCCTTCAGGTTATAAGCCTTATCATGTTTTTAAAAGGTAAACACCCCAGGGATAACTAAAACAAGGCCCAGGGTTGCCTGAGACTGAAGAAAAAAGCGGGAGAGACTTTTAAAATATAGACAGCGGTAGAAGTTCCCTTGCCCAAAATATAGTTCACATAAGATTCACAAAATATAGCTGCCATAAGATTATTTGTCAAGGTCTAAAGTATTGGAAAGAAAGCTGTGGGGTCTCTGCGTCTGACTGTCTGCTCATGTAGTTCTGTATATACACGTTATGTATATATGATTTTTTTCTACTCCTTGAGAGTATTACCAAAATTAACTTGTAAAAGAGCTCTCTCTATTTAACTGTTCTAAAGAAATAGCATGCTTATGTAAAACTGAAAGCAAAGTTTCATTTATCTGCTCAAAGCACAAGCTTTTCTTAAACTATTGGTCTATTCTTGATGGGATTGTGAAAAGTTTTTCTTTACCTTTAAGTAATCTGCCTAGAAAACAAAGGTTTTTTGTTTTTTTTTTATCAGAGTAATTCTGCATTTCCCTTTGAAATTTTTGTCTTTGGTTAAGTGGATAACTTATGTATTACTTCACAGTGACCTAGGATCCTATTTAACCAAGTGTTTTAAAACCTTTTAATATTTTGACAAACTTCCCCAAAATCAAATTCTAAATGAAGTCTTGTTGACCTGTAGCTAACTAACACTGGGATTTTCTAGAGGCTCCACAGAATATCAAAGATGTGTTCTCTTTCCTTATAAAAGAGATATATTAAACTAAGTAGGCTTCTTAGATAGGTTAAATTATGTGTGAGGCATTGTCAAATAATAAGTAATGCTAAACTTTCCTTATAATAAAAACTATAAGACAATGATGAACAAAATTTAAGAAGGCCAATTAATGAAAGTATATTCTATGCTCATGGATTGAAAGAATTAATATTATTAAAAGTCCACACCACCCAAAGAATCTACAGATTCAGTGCAATCTCTTTCAAAATTCCAATGGCATTTTTTCACAGAAATATAATCCTAAAATTTGTATGAAACCACAAAAGACTCTAAATAGCCAAAGCGACCTTGAGATAGAATAAAGCTGGAGACATCACACTTCTTGATTCAAACTGTATTATAAAGCTATAGTAATGAAAACAATATGGCATTGGTATAAAAACAGTTACATAGATCAATGAAACAGCATAGAAAGTCCAGAAAAAAACTCACACATGCATGGTCAATTAATTTATGACAAAGGAGTCAAGACTATACAATGGAGAAAGAATAGTCTTTTTAATAAATGGTGTCAGGAAAACTGGATAGTCTCATGCAAAAAAAAATGTAAAAAATTAAAAATTAAATACTGACAATTAACTCCTCTCTTACACCATACACAAAAATCAACTAAAAATGGATTAAAGACTTAAACACAAAAATGGAACCATAATACTCCTAGAAGAAAACATAGAGCATAAGCTCCTTGACATTGGTCTTGGAAATGATTTTTTGGATTTGACATTGAAAGGCAACGAAAGCACAAATAATCAAATAGGACTACATCAAACTAAAGGCAATGAATGTATAGGAAACCTCTGAAAAAATAAAAAAAACAACATACAAAGTGGGAAGAAAAATTTGCAAATTATATTTCTAATACAGTTAAAGTAAAAAGTATATAAAGAATTCATCCATCTCAATAGCAAAAAAAGAAAAACAACAAAAAAAACTATCTGATTAGTAAATAGGCAGAGAATCTAAATGAACATTTTTTTCAAAGAAGACACACAAATAGCCAAATAGGACATGTAAAAGTGCTTCCCATCACTAATCATCAGAGAAATGCAAGTCAAAATCACAATGAGATATCATTTCACACCTGTTAGAATGGCTATCATCATAAAGATAAGAGATAACAAGTTTTGAAAGGATGTGGAGAAAAAGGAACCTTTGTGCTTTGTTGGTGAGAATGTGAATCAGTGCAGCCACTATAAGAAAAAAGATATGGAGGTTCCTAAAACAATTTAAAATAGAACTACCTTATGATCCAGCAATTCCATGTCTCTGAAGGAAATAAAATGACCATCTAGAAGAGATATCTGCATCCCCATGTTTATTGTAACATTATTTACAATAGCTGAGGCATGAAAACAACCTAATTGTCCTCTGAAGGATGAATGGATAAAAAAATGTAATATATTTAGCCATAAAAAAGAAGGAAATCCTAATATATGTGACAACACAGGTGGACGTTGAGGGCATTATATTATGTGAAATAAGTCAGACAGAAAGATAAATGCTATATGATCTCACCTATATGCAGAATCTAGTAAAACTGAACTCATAGACACAGAGAACAGATTGGTGGTTTCCAAAGAAAGGGCTGTGAGTTGGGGGTAGTGGGAGGTTTTGTGGTCATCAAAGTGTACAAATTTCAAGTTATAAGGTAAATAAGTTCTGGGGATGTAATGTACAGCATTTTGATTATAACAAGAACACATTTTATATTTGAAAGTTATATTTGCTAAGAGTAGTTTTTAAAGTTCTCATTAAGAGAAAAAAATTGCTACAAACTGATACTGAAAAAAAATTTAAAAAATTGTAACTGTGAGGTGATCAATGTTAAACTAAACTGATTTTGTAAATCATTTTACAATATATACATAATCACATCATTATGTTGTACACCTTACTAACACAATATTATCTGTCAGTTTTATCTCAACAAAAGTGTAAAAAGTAAAATAAAATAATGGCATTAAGAAATAAAATAAAATTAAAGATTATCACCAGAGATAATAAAGAAAATTTCCCTTTGAATCTGTTGTTTCTTTTCTTTGTTATTATATCAACACACTAGGAATATTTATATGGTCCTATTTAATTACCTGAATGTATAAAGTGCTCTTTGCTTCTCAGTTTCTCAGCCACTGAATTGACAATTTACAGGAAGGGAAAAGTAGCAACAAATGTCTTATTTACCATTCTAAACTACCCTCATTTAATCTAAACTCGGATCCAAAAATCTTTACTATCTTAGAATTTCTCTGATGGCTTCAATCATAAGTTTTGTTTAAAAATGTATTTCTTGGTAATATGAATAGTTTGAAATCATACTAAATTAATTTAAAGCATAATACATCATTGTTAGCAGTGGCTCTCTTGTATTATATATATATATATATTTTTCTTTTTTAGCTAAGCCATCCTTCTACCTGTTGGCAGCTCAGTGGCAGCTCAGCTCGGGCTGGACTCGAACCCGCAACCCTGTTACTCAAGGCTTGCACCCTTGAGTGAGCTCTTAACCAACTGAGACACTCGGCTGACCCCTTGTATAATATTTTTATATGATACTTATAACTATATAATTCTACACATACCAAATCACCGTCCAGTCCATTTTGGAGCAGCTTCTACCATGAAGAATTACTTAATTTCTTTCATTTTTTTTCAAACTTGTCTACTGTTTTATTATCCATATCTTTGTTTCCCAACGGTCAGGATATTGAATTTATAGAGTAGGTGCTCAATATATGCTTGTTGAATTAATTAATACACAAATGAATGGCCATGTTTTGGTCTGAAATATCTCTCTTCAGTTAATCTAGAAGAAGTGTAACTTTTCTTTGCAACAGTCTTTCCAATCATTATTTGAAGATAGATTTTGTTTTCCCTAATTAATTTTTCTACAAGTTAAATGTCTCTAGTACCTTCCATTGTGCTCCACAAGATAGTTCTTGCACTGCCTACAAAATGAATTCCAACTTTCCATTTTCTTAATACATTTCAATATTAATTGCAAATCCATATCTGTCATATCCTGCTCCCACGTTATAATCTCAGCTGTATTCTGAAAATACACCTGTTCATTCAAATATTAATTACACTTTCTCAGTGTTACAGCTTACTCTTGTTCTGGTTATTCAACCATTCATCTCCAGGAAACTTCTACACTATTAATTTCATGTCATTTATAACTAAAAAATAATAACCCAGAGAACTAGAGATTCGTCCAAACTGGGCAGTCCAATGTGTAGTTAGTAGCCACAGGTGGCTATTGAGCATTTGAAATTGGGCTAGTCTGAATCAAGATATAATGTTGAATTTAAAATACACACTGAATTTCAAAAAATTAGTTCAAAGTTGTAAACTATCTCTCTAACATTTTTATACTGATTATATTTTAATATGATAATATTTTATATGGATTGAATTAAATAAAATATGCAAGGTGTATTCCAACAATATGATGAATGTTTAAATAAAAAATTATTACAGTAAAAGGCACATTGCCATTAACCCCCCTCAAATATAACTCCCCCTCACTTCGAACACACTTATCCCATCATTCTTGCCACTTTCTGTAGCAGTTCTGGAGGTCCTCTTTTCATGAGTTCTTTAGTTGCGCTGTCGTGGCTGCCTTGATGTCCTGAGCTAATTCAAAACATTTACCTTTAATGGTCATTTTTACTTCGGAGAAGAGCCAGAAGTCACATGGTGCCTGATCCCGTGAATAAGGTGGATGAGGACACATCGTGATGTTTATATTTGACAGAAATCACCTTATACCAGAATCATGTGTGACATGGAGTGCTGCCATGATGGAGGATGATTTATGTCACACTTTGAAACACACCTTCTCAAAACTATAACTCACACCCAACTGACTGCACTGAAGAAGTTGAAACTTGTCACACACTGTTCCTAAGGTTTTGTGCGCTGCATCCCATATTGAAGATCTGTTGGATGGCACTCAGTATCAACATTTACTGTGTTTTGTGATCACAACAGAAAGGCTCCATGTCACACATCACTTCTGGTATATGGCAATTTTTGTCAAATGAAAATATTATGGTGTGTCCTCATCCACCTTATTCACTGGATCTGGCACCATGCGACTTCTGGTTCTTTCTCAAAGTCAAAATGACCACAAAGGGTAAAAATTTAAACTGATTCAGGACATGGAGGCAGCACAACAGCCCAACTAAAGACATTGAAGAGGACTTCCAGAACTGCTTCAGAAAGTGGCAAGAATGATGGGATAAGTGTGTTCGAAGTGAGGGGAGTATTTTGAGGGGAATTAATGGCAATGTATCTTCTACTGTAATAATTTTTTTAATTTAAACATTCACCTTATTCTTTGATTATACCTCATGTTATTTAAATTGATTTCACCTATTGTAACTTACTATTTAAATGCACTGGTTAGAAAAATTTAAAATTACATATGTTCCTTGGCTTTGTGGCTCACATTTTATTTCTGTTTGACAACACTGGCTGAAAACCACCTAGCTGTCCATTAACAGAGAAATAGAACTCAATTTTTCATACTTAAGCGTCCGTGTTGACCATGTCTATACATTGTGGCTTAATAAGAAACCAAATTCCAAACAATCAAGTGACTACAAAGTCTATCCTTATTTCAGAGGTCTTATAGTACAACTACCATTTTCTACCTTGAGTAATTTCATAAATTAACTTCTTTATGATGAAGGACAGCAGCGGGCAATACTTGAAAATGTTCTTCTTTGTGAATCTGGAGGTAGAAATTGTACACTAATGATTACATTAATTCCTATTTACATTCATTCCTGTTTAGAACTTGTGCTATGAAACCCCCTTAAGACAGACCAAATGAAAGAATGAAGTTCTCAGTGGCACTCTCACTTTTAAAACTTACCACAATGGCATGTGATATATTAAAGTATAATTTGTCACTACATGGAAAGTCCCCCTGCAGCAAGATTCTGATTATAATAGTCTTTCTTTATATCATTTCCCAGGCACACAAATAAAGGTATGATTTGTTCCCATTCTGCTGGATTCAGTCTTGACACTGATAGAAGTCCATTTTTACCTTAACATTGGAGGTTACCCCTAGGGCTGCTGAATAATTAAGGACCATGTTTCCTGTTGTGCCTCAAAACCAAGATACTGAGGCCTTTTTCAATCATTAGTTAATAACAGACTACAGAGATAAAGGTGCTGCTTAGAAAAGTAGTAACGTTTTATTGAAATTGCAACTCTATTTACACTTTTTCCCCCTAAATTTGTAAATTCCGTGATGCTCCAGCATCAACGTGAAAGCCCATCGGCTTCCTGTGACGTAGGTGGTGTTCATCTAACAGTTCAAGGGAGCCTCTAAATGAAAATCACACTTACCTTTATGTCCCCTTTTGATAAATAATTTGCTTATTTACAATAATCTAACTATAGACCCTTCATGTAGAATCCTAGTTAAAAATGTTATAAACTGTACCAGGAGTGTAAAAAGAAAAAACAAAACAAAACTTCTGTTAGTCTAATTGTTTTTATTATACCCTGCTTTTAATTTTGTGGCTCACCTGAACATGTTAGTCTTTGACAATTCATGGTCTAAAGTGTGGGATGTCAGTCATGGCAGGACTGAAAATCAGCCACTTCTCTGGAATCCTATCAAAAACTGACAGCAAGAACAACAACAAAATGTCTTTCATTTACATGTAATGCAACTACACAAACATGGTTAGATTAGTGTATCATGTTTGGGTTACCACTAGAGCAAAGGACACAGGAATTCAGGCCCATATCGTTTAACAAAATACTATCAAAGGGACACACTGTCAATATGTATACAGAGGGTGCCAGAAAACATTTATACACATTTTAAGAAAAGAAAAAAACAATTAAAATTGTAGTACTCAATATATACCGGTAACACAAGATGAATGAATACAAGTCATGTACATACATTTTTTTGGCACTCCCAGTATGTATATATACGAGAGCTTATTTCTTTTCATTACTTTCTTAGTATCTAGCTCTCTTTTCTTCATATTTCTAATTTTGTAGTTCACACCAGAAAACATTTTAACTAATTTGCTCCAATGTAAGGTTAACCAGCCATGCCTGCTTCTAACTAATCCCATTATTCTATTATACAGTCATATCCCTTTTTTTCATAGCAACTATGATTTCTTTTGCAATCATAAATTTGTTCAATTAGGTACATATTTCTAACCTCCATAAGACTCTAACTTCTAAGAGGTAAAGTTCTTATCTATTTTTTTTCCTCTGTTATATCTCCATCTAGCACAGTGTCTATAATATAAAGAGTGCAACAAAACTGTGTGATAAATATTCTTGAATCCATAAGAGACACCCTGTTTCATCTAGAAACAAGAGGAAAGCCACAGCAGACTTATCAGGAAGGACAAGGATAAGGTCTAAGTGGGCAATGGAAGTCTGACAGACTATGAGGTAGAATTGCCAGGGAAGAGCCAAATACTGGGTGAACCAAAGAGCTTCTATAGTTGGGTCACCCAGCTGCACTACCAATAAATTATAGTATATAGGTCTATAACACCTCCATTTATATGTATTTATAATTTATATTAATAGCTTAACCCACTAAACATGCTCTATTTTCTAGGTTTTTCTTTTCTTGTTGTCTGTATTTTATGTATATTGTCATTAAGTTTATTCTTGTTTTCTATTAGGATTTTTCCTTCTGTTTGTTAGGATTCGTATCATTATTTGGTGATTTTTAAAAAAGATTGCCTCTTCAAATGATTAAAGCTCAATGTAAGTACTAAGTCTTTATCAAAGCATTAAAGTAAATGTGTTTTCTCCAATGCAATGGTAGATGCGACATTCTAACTATGTGATTTCATTCATTTATCTGAAACATGAGTGTGTGGCTTTATCTTATAGATTTTTTTAATCTGTGTGTTTGCTATATTGATGGCTTCATTCCTTTGTAGTTTTAAAGAGGAGAGCATGGAGTGGAAATTCTAATATGAATGTACCATATATTCTCTTCTAGGACTAATATGGAGACCATGAAGAATGTGCTATTCACTTTGTTTTAAATGGGAAATAATATATATGTTTAATGGTAAAGGAAACTACATAAGAAGCTTGAAGCTTAAATTACCTTACTTATATATTACAAAAATAATAAAATTTTAGTATTAACATAAAAATCATTCCAGACCAGCTATTCAATGACTCATTTGGCAAAAACAAAACTTTAAATATGCTATAAAAGACATGTCCAGAAGTCAAGAATTTGATTTCCCCAGAAGTGGCAGAGATTTACTGTGTCAAAAACAGAAGACAATATGGTAACCTGAAATAATCAATTAAACTAATGCATTTACAATGAGTGTACACAGGGAAAATATTATACTATAGTGGGTATATTTGAAAAAAAATTATTATAAATTCATTCTGCACTATTCTAACAACTCATACAATTAGAAAGAGGATTAGTAAACTTTAAGGCAACTGTGAGGAAATTAGCTTAAAATGTAACTCTAAAAATAAAATAATACCAACCAAAAGAAATAAATCCAAAGATATGACAGCATGAAATTTTCAACTTTAGTATAATATAAATTCTAGAAGAAAAAAGGTAATATATCCTATTAGTAAATATTAAAAACAATATTTAATATAACAACTGAGAATTTTTCAGAATTAATTAAAACTCTAAATCTAAAAGTGAATATATTGTTTTAAAATGTACAATGCCTAGGACAGTTAAACAAAATCATAAACAAAATAGAAAGATATATTTTTCTAAGAAGCACAATAAATAGGTCGCTCTTTCAACATCTCCAATGTACTCCATAGACAATGGGAAAATATCTTTAAACAGCTCAGGAAAATATATCCAGCTGAGAATAACTCTGGAAAGACAAAGCATGAGAGTTTATTGCTTGAATCTATGCTGAAAGATTCACTAAAAGACCTATATGAGCTGGATATAATTAAATCCAAGAAGAGGATAACAAATGCAAGAAATATTCTGGAAAAGAAAATGCTAAATAAGTGAATTACTTTAACATTT
>NW_017732915.1:53977-58813 GCF_001890085.2 Hipposideros armiger
GTTTAGTTCCCTCAACAGTTGGGGGCAGATGGATTGTGGGTTTGGAAGACAGGAGATTGAGTGGAGACAAATAAAAATGAAATATGAAGATATTTCCCAAACACACATCATAATATGTCCTAAACAATTATTCCCCAAAGCTGGAAATATAATATTTGAGTTGGTTTATGTCTTTTCTCTACTGTACTGAGTGTTTAATAGTAGGATTGCTTCATAATGCTCTGTAATTATATTATAATTATATATATATATATATATCATTGCAATATCTCATACAATTTCACATACAAGTTTTGAAATTTTTGGTACTCACAGCCGTTTTGTGACAACAATAATTTCATCTCCACTTGAATCACAATGGGAAAAGTTAAACAAGAATGAGAGAAAAAAAGAGAAGGGGATGAAAAACGAAAACAGTATCTGTTAAAACCCTTCTTAGGGAGTATTACATCAATTATGAACATCACTTCATTTACCCTTCACAATAACTTCAGTGGTAGGATTATTTCCCCACTTATTTTTCATAAATGAAAAATAAAATGAAGCTCAGAGTGTTTAGGCATCTTGTCCAATGTCATGTGCAGAAAGATAAGTCGATGGTCATGCTGGGATTTGAATCTGTCTTTAAATGTCTTCAAAATTAACTAATATGTAATGTTTAGACTCAGCACTGATGTCAGGTTCATATTCTTGCCATGACGTCAGATGTGTTTGCCATAAATAGCCCCTTGTGACCACTTGGCAAGCAAATGACCCTTTCTAAAATGAACTTTCTCATGAACCTTAAGACCCTTTGCTTCAGGGTTATGTTCTTCCCACTTCCAGCTCCTAGAGTAACGAGATGTTAAAAAGCAAAGAAGAATTTTCTAGCATCTCTTTAAGACTTGCATTATTACTATATCATTATTATTATTATTATTATTATTATTATTATTATTATTATACAATTTAGATGGCATCTTATTTGTGCATTTCTGAAGAGGAACAAAATGCTTGACTTGATTTAAATTCTGGCCCCACCAATAAAGTATCTGGCTGATGAACTTTGTGAATTTCAAGGCTAAAGGAGCTGTTGCCTTCTGGGTACAGTCCAGTGAAATTAATGCCTGTTCTTTCAAAAAAAGAGGCTATAATATGTTTTAAAAGTATTTATTCAANTTATCATGATGAATACTTTGATAAGAATAGTAGCAATTAAAATGTGCTGGCTTATGAATTGATGTTGGAATATTAATATAAACAAGCTCTAAAAGGTACAGTTACCTAACAGTAATCAAATCACAGAGTTTTCTTAGTCATGTTAACTCTCAAAGACACTAAGGAAAGAAAACCAAGGCTGTAATCTCCTTACAATATAGGGACTGTAATCTTCTGGACTCTGGCTCAAATTACAGGCACCCCCATGAAGGTAGTTGGCATCAGTCATCATCACCTGCATTTATCATCATCATCATCATCATCATCATCATCATCATCATCATCATCACTACCACTAAACTTTATTGAGCACTAAGCATCAAATACTACAAAGATCTCGGTAGGGATGATTTCATTAAATTGTAACTGGAACAATGTATGGAGAAGCTGATGGGAGAACTGAAGTTTAGGGAACACTTACTAAGTGAGGAGCCTGGATTTAAACTAAGGCCTCTGTAAAAACCAGGCCTGAAGTTTTAGGGCACCTGCTTCCTTATATGAGGTCTGACAATTAAGTTAGTGAACTCATCCTAGAAAAAGTGCTACATACCTCATTGCTGAATATCACTATGGTCACCTTTGAAGTACTCACCTTGGGAAGCTATGCACCGATGCTAGTGCCTAGTCCACCCTTCAAAGCAATTTTGGAACTCTTTTTCTGAAATGGCCATCAGAGCTGTCTTTGAATTACACTTGATTTCTTGAATGTCATCAAAATGTCTTCTTTTCAACGTTTCCTTTATCTTTGGGTAAAGAAAAAAGCCATTGGGATTCAGATCAGGTAAGTAGGGAGGGTGTTCCAATACAGTTATTTGTTTATTGGCTAAAAATAACTCACAGTGTGGTGTGAGCTGGTGGGTTGTTATAATGCAAGAGCCATTAATTTTTGGTGAAAAGTTCAGGTTGTCTAACTTTTTCACACAGCCTTTTCAGCACTTCCAAGTAGGAAACTTGGTTAACTGTCCAGTTGGCACAAATTCATAATGAATAATCCCTCTGATATCAAAAAAGGTTACCAACATCATTGCAACAACTTCAAGAACTTGTCAGACCTCATATCTCAGGATACTTTGCATTGAACATCAAAGGCTAAATCTAGAAGTGAAAAACAAACACACACCAACCAGAACTGACCTATTTAGTATTCTTCAGAAAAACAATGCTAATAAAATAAGGTTTTTTTCTTCCACTGTCTTAATGCTTTTTTTTTTAGATAAAATAGTGCTTTCTGACATGTAGTTGAAATTTTAGTAAGATCATTTATGAAACAACTGGATTTTGTGACTGTCATAAACTTTTATATTGACAAGATACATTACTTGGAATCACCATCTTCTGGGAATAATTGGAAACTTTGATTCCATCTGTCCAGCTGTGTATTCTATGCTGCTTTTATAATGAAAAAGTAAAACAAAAAAAGAGATGTTCTGTGTCTCTTGAACAGTTGAAGAGCCACAACTAGAGACAGATCAGATGTATAAACCTAAAATTTCATTTAAAAGAAACATTTACTAAAAATAGTTGGTTGGTATTATGCAGCTCATCATGCAGTACCAAGGCATTTCAAAGAGATTTTTTTTGAGAAATGAGATTACAGACAACATCTGGAAACAATAAACCTCTGTGACCTGCTTTCTTCTTCTTTCATGCCTTTCAAAGTTTGGGAGGAAATTTCTGTACCTGGATGTTTTTAAATTCCTATTCTTTGTCTTTCTATCCCTTATTAAAAAAGGTCTTATATATCATGTATTAAAAGTATGGATAGATTCCTTAAAATAAAAAATACAAGTAATTTTCTTATGCCAAGCCCAGATTTTGTAGTCAAACAGAAATGAGATGGAATCTACCTTCTCTTNAAAATGCTAAATAAGTGAATTACTTTAACATTTTTTCCCCTCTGATGTTACACCTTTTCATCTACCCTGATTATAAACATGTAGGTTGGTGATTTTACATAGAGCATTTGCTTCTCTTCAATAGTGAAAAAATAAATATACATGGTTTTCAGAATGAGGATAGATACCTATTGGGAGGAAAAATAAATTTCACGAATGTCATGCTACATGATATATATGTCATATCATAGTGCAGGAGTGTTTATCATTTAACCATTTTTGCAGTATGTATTGCAACTTAATGGGAAAAAAGTGAGAAGAGAGAAGTACACATAAGTGCTTTTCAAATGTTAATTTATATAGAAATCATCTTGTTTTAATCTAGACTTGATTAAATAATTCTAGGTGGAGTTTAAACACCCAAATCCCCTTCAAACTCCAGATAATAATGATTTTTTTTTGTTGTCCTGGGCATGCTCAAAGGGACCAAGTGTGTTCATACCTTCAGGAAGAGGTAATATTCATTTACAAGCTTTACAAATGACATAGGATCATCACTGTAAAATCATTCTTCACTAAATTGTGAATACTGCTTTGTATTTCTGTGTTGGACTGTTGCTTCTTTCTCAACTCTTACTTAATATTTACCTTACTTTCTGAAAGTTTGGATTGCCAGAAATCTCACTTGGTATTTCAGATAAGCCATAAGTCACTAACTTATGCTTTAAAATTTTGGGTGTGGATTTTTTCCCACTGTTTAAGCTAGAATCATATTTTCAGTTCTCTTTCCTGTAAGTAAACTACTTGCTTGACATTAAATGATCACACTAAACCATCTCACACGAATGTGGGATATTTCACTGAATGTTCTTGTCTTCTGCTTTTTTCTCACTTTGCCTTACTGTTAATTAACTACTGCACTTCTCCATTCTCTAATAAGTAATTAAACTCATGTTTTAGAATCATAATATGTAGAGGCTTTTACATATACAGGTAGAATAATAAGAACGGGGTTAATAGTATTATTTTCTGCAATGGAGGAAAACAGAGCCAGAAGGGACAGAGCTATTTGTTCCTAAGTCTGAGGCAGTTCATTGTTACAGATTTGTAATGAATGCAAACCTTCAGAGTTGACTGTCCTTATTGTATTATTAATTACTTGTGTGATTGCTTTATTGGTACCACAGGATGAAAATAGTAAGGTCTTTAAAGAGAAGTGTTCTTGATGTTCTTACTTGAAATCGCTTTGAAATGTCTAAAACAACTCTACCTTATATTTTAACTTATTTTAATTTTAACTTATATTTCTGTATCAGTGAGAGGTGAGTGAAATGAGAAGACAAAAATCTATTTAAGAAAAGGGCTAGGCTGAACTTCATTCCAAGGGAAATAAGATGGAAACATGTCAAGTGATTCCAGAGTTTTCAGGTTGCACATTGTTCTCTCCTTCCATTCTCTCACCCTGCACCTACCACCATTCTCTCTTTCCTATGCTGATACCTGAAACTCTTTTGGGGTGGTGGTCAAAGCTTTTTTTTATGCATGATCAAAAACAGAGTAATAATTCCACAGGGTAAAAAAGCTCAGTGATTTATTTACCTTAAGGAATAAATGAGTGACATTTTTTCTAAGATAATTTTTGGGGGATGGGAAAATGTGCTAAGTGTATTTAAACAGATGGAAGATTGGGGATAGGAAAATTGGTTCAGGAAACAATGTCAAACTCACCATTAGACTAATTTGATTAGAAATGGTGAATACAGTAACCTCCTGATATATATTGTTAGTAAAAGAAAATCCAAAT
>NW_017732915.1:64675-73213 GCF_001890085.2 Hipposideros armiger
GATAAAAAAGGAATACACATTCTATTTGGATTTGTTTTCTACTACAAGATACCATTCAATTCTTGTTCACAACAACCATCAGCATCTGTCTTGAGATGAAACAAGGGAAGTAAATTGACAGTAAAATGTATCTTTTGCATCTCTGGGGAAACACATTTTTAATTTACTTTAACTTATTCCAGTTAATGTGATAGTTGGAAACTTTTGTCTCATTTGGTCCTCAGTACTCATTGATATGCATTGTTCAGTGAGCTTAATTTTATTACAGATATTATCCAATTGCTTTTTAATCATCCAAGGTCATGATGAGCACTGGAGAGGCAATGTTTTAACAGAGACACTGTTAATTAACAGTGAATTAAATAGAGATGGTACTGATTAATAAAGTTGTTTGAGCTTCTTGCTGCAGTCTCATTCTGTTTACATGTTATTTTTGAGATGTGAATGCCATGGCTCAAATCTTGAGATACAGGCCTTCTGTAATTATGCAGTAAAATTGCATCAATTGAAAAACTTATTATCACAATATGTGTGATTTCCCACAAGGCCTGAGAATGAGTTCAATTTGGTGTTAATATCACAGGAAAGGAAATGGTGATAAACAATGCTGGGGTGGAGATTTCTTTTCAAATTACAAAGAATGTCTAATTCCAGCTGAGGAACTTGGCTTATTTTGGAACGTAGAGGCCATGTTGAAAGACTGTGATCAAATCATCAGTCTTTTTAAATATTTACATACAAATCTGTTCACAAAGCCACCTTGGATGTACCAGTTTCTTAGTTGCCAATGGAAGATATTCATGTTTGAAAATTATTTTTCTACATTCCAATACTCACTGCTACCAATTAAAGTGTAACTGGAACACATATGTAGATATGTTAGAAAATAATTTGAAAGTGAAAAAATGCAATCCTTATAGGCATAACTAAGTACAAAAATAAGAAAAGCATGTCCAAAAATTTGGATACCACCATTCATTTGACTATTATATATAGTTTACCATCTTAATGAATATATAAATTATATACAAATTAATACTGCTGGTACCACTCTACATGTATGCTGGACTTGAACAATTGGGTAAATGGATGCTAGGTGGAGAAAGAACATTTTCTCACTTTTGGAGTTGAAGCTTACCTAAGCAAAGGGATGAGGTTAGAATTGTATATATGGTAATGGATTAGTGTTAGAAATATTATCATTAGGAACTCATTTTCCATAATATGGAGATGCATATATACAGATATGTACAGATGTTATTATATAGATTTGTTATAGAGCACATGCACATATTTCTGTGTTCTGTCAGCTGTGAGGGCCTAGAAGCAATGAGACCTCAGTTGCAACAAGCACTTCTCGCACCCAGATCTTGGTTTCTCATACTGTTATATTTTCCAAAAGAACTGGGGCTCCGTGGGGAAATGCCTGACTCTAGAACTGGGGTAGAGAATATATAAGATGATCATGCAGCATCTTGAAGTATGTGCCAGAAGAGAAAGAAATGCAAAATAAAAAGCCTATGATGACAGGGTTTGTCAAAGTACATAGGAGCCAACCAAGGCCAAAGCTGGAACAATTTGAGAAATAAAATACTCCATAATATTTTATTATAATCTAAAATATAAAATAAACACCCATGGGTTTACACTGATATAAATAAATGATTAACTAAATAAATTGGGTAGAAGGGACAAACTCTGCCTTTTTAAGTACAGGCCACACATTGTGACTTCCTTCCAAAGAGTACAGCACAGGATGGGAGAAAATTTAGGTACTTTATGTAAAGGACCTAAACACCATCTCAGCTAGGTGATGAAGGTCAGCATCAACAGTCATAAATCATGTAGATAGTACGTACCCTTAACATGATGTGATGAAAATTGCACTTTATATCTGTGATCTTCCTCCCCCAAACCCATAACTGCAGTCTAATCTTGAGAAAAAAATCAGACAAAATCCAATTCGGACACATTCTAGAAAATACATAACAAGCACACTTAAAACTATCAAGGTCATCAAAAACAAGGAAAATTTGAGAAGCTTTTACAGCCAAGTGGAGCTTAAGGAGACAGGACACCTAAATGTAGTTGATATCCAGGATGGAACCCTTGAACAGAAAAAAAATGGACATTAGGTAAAAACTAACAAAACCTGAATAGACTCTGGACTTGAATTAATAATAATGCATTGATACTGGTTCATTAATTGTGACGAATGTGTCTCACTATTGTAAATTGTTAACAATAGGAGAAACTGGGTCTGGGATGTATTTGAACTCTCTATACTACCTTTGCAACTTTTCTGGAAATCTAAAAATTTTCTAAAATAAAAAAAGCATTTTTTTCAACAGTTTTAAAATCCTTGTCAGATGATACCATGTGTCATCTTGGTGTTAGAGTCTGTTGATTATCTTTTCTTATTTAAGTTGTGATTGTCCTCATTCTTCATTTTGGGGATTACAGTGTGGGATTAAATTTTATTTATCTTCTTTTTTTTTTAATGTAGTGTGCATGTCCAGCTGGGATTGGAAGTTTAGCTTTCCGTTCCCATTCAGCTATGCTGATATCTCCCTAACAAAAGCAGAGTACCCATTTGTATCACTCTGTTGCTGCTAGGTGGAAGTTGGAAATTCAGCTCCACAATGGGTTTAGGTGACAGGGGAGGTAGGAAGAGTAGGGTGCCCACGAGCACTGCCTTTTACCACTTCATCAACTCACCCCTGTCACTCCTTGAATGCCAAGGTCTCTAGTCAATCTGACTTATTTCAGTTTACGTAATAATTGTTTGTGGTATTGTGACTGGGGTTTTAATTGTAAGAGGGAGGTCTAGTGAAGAGGGAAGATATTCCATCTTTGTTGGAACTGGAATTCTCAACATTGTAACTTTAATAACCTATATGGACTATATGGAGCTACCAAAAATATAAACAGTCAGGTAATTAATCAGAATATGCTTACTTCCAATCATTGTGGGTATACTAGAATTTATTATGCTGAATTAGTTACAACAAAACATTTTCAAATTCTTTGCCCTCCTCCTTTAAAATAATACAATTCATAAAGCTTCCATGGTAGGCAGCTTCTAAGAAGGCTTTCAAGCATCCGCATTATCTGGTATCAATGTCCTTGTGTGTAATCTCTTCCCCTTGAGTGTAAGCTGAATTTAATAACTTGCTCTTAACAAACAAGATACAGAAAAAGGGATGGGATGTCGCTTCCAAAGAAATTGTGGCTTCCATCTTGTTACCCTCTCTTTGGTCTAGCTCAGTTGTCTGAGAGAAGCCAATTACCTTGTGAGTGACTCTGTGGAGAGGTTCACATGACAATAAACTGAAATCTCTAACCAACAGCCACTAAGAACCTGAATCTGCCCAGAATCACATGAGTGAGACTGGAAGCTAATCCTCCCTCAGTTGTCAGACGATAGCAGCCCCAGCCAACATTTTCAATACAGTCTTGTGAAAATCCCTGATCCAGAGGCATCCAGCTAAAATGTGCCCAGAATCCATACCTACAGAAACGCTGAGACAAATATTTGTTCTTTAAGGCTGTTTTAAGGCAATTTGTTTCAGAGTAATAGATATCTATACAATTATTAAAATTAATACACCAAAAAAAGTTCCTGAAAATTTTATGATATTATTATGTTTTTCTTTGTCAGACCTATAATTGACTTTTGTTATAGCCATGTCCACAAACTTCGCTGAGTCTATTAGACCTTAAAAGGCCATACTGTATATGCCATCTTTGGCCTTTAAAAAAAATTAGCACTATATTGAAAACATTTCAAAATGTCAATAAGTATTCCTTGCAAACAGTTTATCAATCTAATAATATATACTCATATATACCATAATTTATATAACTAATCCTCTGCTATTGAAATATAGGGACTTTTTTCAAATTCTCATCTCATGTTAAAGGATATTTATGATTTTATGAGTTTTTTTTTCCTTTTTTTTTTAGCTGAGCCATCCTGCCACCTGTTGTCAGTTCAGCAGCTGCTCAGCCCAGGCCGGAGCTCGAACTGCTGTTGCTCAGAGCTCAAACTCTTGAGTGAGCTCTTAACCTACTGAGCCACTCGGCTGGCCCTAGGATATTTATGATTTTAAATAAGTCGTGAACATCTATTATGGCTTCCTTATAATAAATATAAAAACATAATTACTAAGTCATAAAATGAGCAAAGTTCAGACTTTTGATCATGTTTTCTTTTTTTAATCTTTTTTTATTTTTCAGTTACCATTGACATTCACAATTATATTAGCTTCAAATGTACAACATGGCAGTTAGACTTTTATATAGCTTACAAAGTGATCCCCTGATTAGTCTAATACCCACCTGGCATTATACATAGTCATTACAATATTATTGACTATTTTCCCTATGCTGTACTTTACATCTCTGTGACTATTTTGTAACTACCAATTTGTACTTCTTAATCCCTTCACTTTTTCCAACCAGACCTCATCCCACTCCCAAATGGCAACTATAATTTGTTCTTTGTATCTAAGAGATTGTTTCTGTTTTGTTAATTTATTTTGTTTTTTATTAATAGATTCCACATATAAGTGAAATCATATGGTATTTGCCTTTCTCTGTTTGACTTATTTCACTCACCAAAATATTCTCTAGATCCATTCATATTGTTCCAAATAATACAATTTTATTCTTTGCTATGGCTAAGTAATATCCCATTCTATATATGTACCACTTCTTTATTCATTCATCTTTTGATTGGAGCATTTAATCCATTTATGTTTAAAGTAATTATTGATAGGTATGTATTTATTACCTTTTTATTGTTTTCTGATTGTTTTTTACAGTTCTTCTCTGTTCCTTCCTTATTCACTTGCTCTCTTCTCTTGTATGTTGATGACTTTCTGTAGTATTGTGTTTGAATTGCTTCCTCTTTATTTTTTGTACCTCTGTTGTAGATTTTTGTTTGTGGTTACCATGTGCTTCCTATATACCAAGATATGTTTATAGCAGTCTATTTTAAATTGATGTTTGCTTAAGTTCGAACACATTGTAAAATCACTAATATTTTTTACTCATGCCCTCCATGTTTTTTTTGTTATTATTTTCTTACTTCTTGTGTGTGTGTGTGTGTGTGTGTGTGTGTTTATCCCTTAATTTACTGTTGTACACATTATCTTCCTATTTTTGGCTTTTAACCTTTGTACTAGCTTTTATGTTGGTTGATCCACTGCTTTTAGTATGTGTTTGCCTTTGTCAGTGAGAAATTTTTGTTGTTGTTGATATTTTCTTATTCATATTATTTATTTCTGTTTCTTCCTCTTCTTAAAGAAGTCCCTTTAACATTTTTATAATAGTGGTTTGAACCCCGTTAGCTTTTTCTTGACTGGAAAGTTTTTAATCTCTTCTTCAGTTCTAAATGATAGCTTTGCTGGGTAGAGTAATATTGGTTGTAGTTCCCTGCTTTTGATCACTTTGACTATTTCAGGCCAATCCCTTCATGCCTGCAAAGTTTCTTTTGAGATATCAGATGACAGTCTTATGGAAGCTCTCTTGTAGGTAACAAACTGATTTCCTCTTGCTGCTTTTAAGATTCTCTCTTTGTCTTTAACCTTAGAATTTTAATTATGATGTGTCTTGATGTGGGACTCTTTAGGTTCATCTTGTTTGAAGCTCTCTGCCCTTCCAGGAGTTGTGTGTCTATTTCTTTCACCAAGTTAAGAAAATTTTCAGTAATTATTCCTTCAAATAAATTTTTAATCCCTTGCTCTCTCTCTCTTTTCTCCTTCTGGTCCCCCTGAGATATGGATGTTGTTATACTTGATCTTTCCCAGAGGTCTCTTAAACTATCCCCATTTTTCAAAAATTCTTTTTTTTTTCTTTTTGCTGTACCAGTTGGGTGTTTTCTACTACCTTGTATCCAAAATCACTGATTTGACTCTTTGCTTCACTTAGTCTCCTGCTGATTCCATCTAATGTATTCTTCTTTTCAGTTATTATGTTCTTCATTTCTGACTGGATCCTTTTTATGCTTTCTATCTCCTTATTTATGATTCCTATTGCTTTCTTGAAATTCTCCCTGAGATTGTTGAGCATGTTTATAATCAGTGTTTTGAACTTTACATCTGGTATATTGCTTGCTTCCATTTTGTTTAGTTCTCGCTCTGGAGTTTTGTCCTGTTCTTTCATTTTGGATATGTTTCTTTGTCTCCTCATTGTGGCTGCCTCTGTGAGTTTATGTATTAGCTAGATGTGCTACATCTCCCATGTGTTGGCAGAATGGCATTATGTAGTAGATGTTCTGTCAGGCCCAGTGGAACAATATCTCTGTTCACTTGAGCCAGTTGCTCTAAAGGTGTCCCCTGTGTGGGCTGTGTATAGTCTCCCATTGTAGTTGAGCCTTAATTGCTGTTGGCAGGTCAGTTGGTGGATGACCTTCAGGCTGACTGGCTCTGAGGGCTGGCCATGACTACAACAGTCAAAATGTTGTACTGGGTCTGGCCACACAGAATGAGATTCACTTTAGCGGGGCTATAGTGCCTGCCATGTCTACTCTTTAGATGTGTGTTTTGTGAAATTAATTGGGTGGTTCTCTGGTGTGGTTTGAAACTGGTGACCATGTGTGTTGGTTCTAGGGCCTCTTGGGAGTGACTCTGATACAGGCTAAGGTCAGCCACTGCCTGTGCCACTGGGAAGGAGCTATGAAGTGATTTTCAGTTGGTAGCTGCTTGTGCTGGCCTTGGAAGTCCTTGGCACTGGTTATACTATGAACCGAGTTTGGCTGCCACTAGTACTGGGCTGGATGCCACTTAGCAAGAAGTACAGGGCATACTAAGGCCAGATGCTGCTTGTTTTGGGTTTGTGGACCTTCGAGAGATTTTAGAAAATTCCATAGTGTGCATCCAGGCTGGTCATTTGTGTGGATTAGCCTCTGAAAGAGGTTTGGGCCAGTCACATGAATTGGGAGGGGCAGGGAATCAGAGAATCACCAGGGTGGGGTGTTTAATGTAAGTCAAGTTGATGGAGAAACAGATTTGGTGCCTGCCTGCACTGATTTGGCACCTTCTTGCCTGCAGCTAGGTAGGGGAATATTCAACAAAGGAACAATAAAACCTACTGGCACTGTATTCCTGAGAGAGCTTCTCCTCCAGCCCTCATCATGAAGTCAGACAATTATGTTTCTCCCCTATGTCCCTGGCACTTTTCGATTCTAATTAATTAAGCTCCTGTGTTTGTGAGTGAGTCTTTGCACAGGCCCTTTAAGAGGAATGTCTGGGACTCCAGCAGCCCTCCATCTCACCTGGATAGAATCCCGACTGATTTTCACAGCCAGCATTTTGGGGACTCTTCATTCCAGCACTGATTCATCTAGGCCGGGGGGCCGGGAGAAAGCCTGGGATGCCTTGCTCTTCATGGGGGACCTTTGTAGTGGAGATGTCCCTCCCAGTTCTTAATCACCACACACATGAGTGTGGGACCAACCCTTTCACCTCTGCCCCTCCTACCAGTCTCCACATAGCTTCTTCTTTATACCCTTAGTAATAGCAATTCTGTTCAGTTAATTTTCAGGTAGTTCTCATGGGTGGTTGTTCTACAATTTAATTATAATTTTGATGTGGTCCAGTTGAGGAGGTGAACACAATGTTTACCTGCCATCTCCACTCGATGTTCTGATTCATGTTTTCTAAATTCCGTCATTCATGTATGAAATTTAGTTTCCATAACTCTCATACTCTCAATGAATTTCTAATATCATGTTGCATTATAAGAGTATCTCACTTAATTTATTACATAGTTGTCAATGAGATTGAAAATAATTTAAATATATGTATTGGGTATGTCCCTTACTTTTTTACAAATGAATTACTTATAGCCTTTCCTCAGTTTTTAGAGGTCTTCTTTTTTTCTGTTACTTCTTAAGAGTTTTTATATGTTACATAACTCTTTTTGTTATGAAAATACTTAAAAACAAACAAACAAACAAACAAACAAACAACTTTTCTTATGACACTAGTTTTACCCCAGGCTGGCAGGAATTGAACAAAAAAGGGTTTTTACATAATTAAGATGAATATAGTAGGACTAATTTTGTATTTGATGGATGACCAAAGTACCTAGGGCATAGTTTATTGCTCTCATTATTTTGTTGCTTTCATGTGTCATTTACCTTTCAGAGTTGATTTTAACTATCTCATGTCAGCTATTCTAGTACTCAGCCCTCAGCCATAACAATCATATCCTTTACTCAGTGAAAATGTCATATGTGCTGCACTGTCTGGATAAATTAAGAAATGCCAAATAAATACTTATCAAAAGGTTTGTTAAATGTATAAAAATTTTGTTTATTTTCATTATCAGAATGATTTTTTCAAAAAACATTCAACATTTTAGCTTTATAAGAATTATTTTATTACTTTGTACTTTTTTTATTTTTAAAGATGGATAAAATATAGGAAAACAATAAGATGTAAACAACTGCACCTATCACTAAACCTTAAAAGACAAATCACTACTAACTGACATTTATCCGAATCATTTTTTGGGTGGGTGGGGATGTTG
>NW_017732915.1:73868-76619 GCF_001890085.2 Hipposideros armiger
AACCAGGACCCTCTGGCATCCTAAGCCAGTTCTTAACCATCGCGCCACTCGGCCGGCCCTGAATATTTCATTTTTGTTCAATGTTCATTTAAATAAATCAATCCAGACATAGAGAATTTCATAGACATTTTCTTGTCTTGGATTAGTACTAAGGAATATGTACTGAAAATGACTTTCTATTTACTATACTTGATAAAAACTTCACTATTTCCCGAGATGCTTGTAAGTATGTTTTGCTTTATTAGATATAATATACATTAGAGCAAGTACATTTCCCTCTATCTTGATCTTATTTTGAATTCTCAATAAATTTTTGATTTGAAGAGCTAGAAACCCAGATTACTATATTATGGTATAATAAAAAGTAACTTATCATTCTTATATAACATTTATCCTAGTTTTTCAAAATATAGAAGAAAATTCAAATAAATACAATGTTCCAAAAGAATAGTAGAAGATGTAGGAACATTAGTAAAGCTCCTTCAAAAACTCTATTTTTAAATAGCTGAGTAAGGAAGAAGATATAATTCAGAAAGAGAAAATAGTTCTACTTATTCTTGCCATTAGCAATAGACAATGGGCCAGTTATTTTCATTTGTAGAAAGAAGATATTAACTTGCATTACCAAAATGATTAGTTCAAATTTTTTATGTGCATCATAGGAAACTGTAGACATAAAAATAGTTTGAAAAGCAAAAAAAAAAAATTGAAGCATATAACAGATGAAAATGTCTCACTTTTGAATAATTTCTGTAGCATTGATTATAATTTTCAAATTTTCTCTAAAAGGCAAGGTGGGGTAAAAATAACCATTTAGTTAGCTATATTGGAAATCCAAACATTAATTACATTTAAAATTTCTGAGAACTTATAGTCTGGCAACACTGTTATTCCTTTCTCAATGAGATGTTGTAGGATAGTTCTTCTAACCTCACAAGATCATAACCATTATGTTGTTTAATACAATAATATTCAAACCACTATTTCAAATTATCAATAAAAGATAACACAGAAAACTAATCATCAGGTGATACATTGATAGTTAATGCGTCCCCCCCCGCCCCTAACCATGAATAATTGGTTCTCATTGTCTCTAACTCGCATAGGGTCTACAACTAGCCTAATCTGTTTGAAGTAAGTTTGGCCAAGCCCAATAAAGGACAATATATCTGACCACCACATTTGTTCATGTCAGCCACTGAAGCCAGTAATGTCCTGTAACCTAAGAGTTATAATAGGCAACTGTTCTACTCTGGTCTCTTTCCAACCTGCATTTCTCTCTTTGACAGAGTTGTTGTTATTGTTCTATTATTTTTTTTTCTTTCATTAGAATTGATACAATAACCTTCCTTCTAAATAGGAATTTCATCACTTTCCTTGGAAAGGGGCAAGCAAGCATAATCTGAAATTTTTCTGGTACACTTTGAGCTTTGGAGTTGAATCTGGTGATGCAGAATTAAATACATTAGTCCCTGCCTAACTCATATTTAAAAAGTTGTTTCAATGGCTCAAACATGACACCTGCCTTCCAGAGTTTAATAACATAAAATGGAAGGGAGAAAATGATACATACTAGTAGATATACCCCAATGTAGGCTTTAACAACTATTATAATAAAAATGCAAAGAAAAATGACAGAATGGGTATGGCAAAGATTATTTAAAACTGAGAAAAAAGTGTTGTGGAAGATTTCTGATTTGTACTGGAACTTGAATTCCAGTTCAAACAAAACATCAGCAGAAATATTAGTAAAACATCTACTTTCAATTTCATTAGTATCTTTAAAATCATGATTTGAAGATGACCCTTGTAACTTTATATAATATGGTCAGAAACTCTAAGGGACTGCAGGTGAGGACATGTGCTAAACTACAAGGTAGAGGAAATAGAATTAAAATGTCTTCTGTGCCTTTTAAAGCTCAGAAAGAGGGAGTGGACACTTAAGTGTTATAAGTATATCATGCCTCATTCTCCTGAATACATCCACTCAAATAATAATGCACACATAATAATGTCATGCTTAATAGAAATTTTGTAACAAAAACTCAAATAATTAAAACAAACCTTTTCCTCCAAATATTCATTTAGACAGTTTAACAGTATAAAGCAGTAATTCTTCACTTGTACAGATAAAAAAGTTTATTATTTATATTAGAAATACATAATTTTACTTATATTAGAAATACATAATTTTACAATCACTTAGAAACAGAGGTTTAGGGTTCAGAAGATTAGATTCAGAGGATTAGAATTGATAGTATGGATTCACCTATTTAAAATATGAATGAAAACAAGTTGTTTTAAAGTTCCAATAAATAGCAAAGAATTAGAATATTGGAAAAGTTGCCTGAATTTACTAATGAGGAATTTAAAGCCTTAGAATGGAGTGTGGGCCTTTATACACCTGAGTTAATTAATGAACACACATGCATACACATGGTATATGCATTTGGATTTGGTCTTTTGTGACTGTTACTGCTTTCTCTTTGGGGTTTCATGTCATGTTTCTTTTATATGACATTGTTTAAATGATAATTTTATTTTTATGGGGTATTTCTGTGCATGTGTTACCAATGAAAAATTCTTATTTTTTCAGCATTTCAGTTTGGTACTGAGCAGGCATATAGATTTCTCAAAATATGCATGCTGTAAGTAACCATTAACATGTCAAAAGAAGAATTCTTCATATTCCAGTATTTGTAACCATGTATTTCTCAGGTTGGTGCTAATCTGGAAACCAGCAATGTATAT
>NW_017732915.1:86504-93025 GCF_001890085.2 Hipposideros armiger
CATCTACAGATGGCCCTGAAGCCCAGCTGATAATCATAGATGCCTTCCCTTTCTTTCTTTGGCCAGTCCAAGGATCCAAGTCCTTAAAAATGGTGGTTTTTGTTGTTATTGTTGCTGTTGTTGTTTGTTTATTTGTGTTTATTTTGGGGGGCAGTTATCACAATTGACCTTTATTACTTTTTTTTTACCTTTATTACTAAATATGAAACCACTCAAAGGTACTCAGGTAAATCCTTCCAGATATGCATATATTCCTTATTGTACCCACTGTGTGGCACCCATCCAGTTTCTCCATAATAATCACAGTCAATTGCCATGTCAGATGCCCCCTTCTCTGCCTCTGAATTCAGTGGCATGAAGAACTCCAAATGTTCAACCTTATTCTCAAAATTCAATTTATTGAAACCATGATTATGTTCCATGGTGACAGGACTCTCCCTTAGACTTTTGAACTCATCAAGTCCATGGTTGGGGGAACAGGAAGCAAGAAGGTTTCTCACATGTATCATATTTATAATGAGAAATAGAGCTCCCACTTATACTTCCTGATAGTCTGGAAGATACTGGATGCTGATTTAAGATTTATATTGTATATTAGAGGAAAGCTCCTCACCATCTTAGACTGTTGAATTCCAGTTGGCTTCCTTTTCACTGATCTGTTCATGGCAGGGAAATGCCAGAGAATTCCACAGAATTGAGCCTTTTGTTATGTCTCTTTAGCTATAAAATAAATACCATAGTAAGAAATGATCATGTGTGGAATTCCATGGCAATTCCTGAGGCAGATTGTTGGTGCTGCAGAAGTCTTGTGTGGTGAAAGTATAAATTGCTTTCAAAATAAATTCATATTTCCCTAAAGGGAAATCAGTGTCTTCTCCATAAATAAAGGGATCAAAATAATCAAGATGCTTATATGTCTCTCTTATAAATAGTACCAATCAGGGACTCCATGTGTCCTTGTTGTTGGGAGTGTAAGCACTCAGTAGTGGCATCGACAAATCAACTTCAAAAATTCCAAGTTGTTGAGCTCCTGTAAGACTCTTCTTTTTATTCACGCATGATAATGTTTTAATTATAATTCTGAATTTTAGTTATTAGTTGCTGGTGATGATTCTTTTGTGTTGATTATTGTCCACCTCACCACAGTAGGNAAGATAACACTATTTAAATCATAAAGCACTATAAAATAAACATGCTTGATATAGGGGAGTAGAGAAATAAAGAAATTTAAAATGAATGAAAACAGAATATCATGGAAAAAATAGAAGGATTTTCAAAGGAATACAATAGAAGTTGGGAGAAACCAATCTTTAAACTTTTTAAAACTAATGAAATTGAGAAATCTGGGTGAAGGGTATGCAGGTATCTCTGTCTTATTTTTTGCAGCTTCTTATGACTTTTAAATTTAAAATAGAAGTTATTAAGAATTAATGAGATTCATAATGTGATCTGGCAGCATAGTAGTAGCAAAAATTGATAAAACTGCCCACAATGCAAACAACAGGCCAATCTCACTTGTGACAGGAGATGAAAATACTTTAAAGCATGAAAAATCTCCTGCAATATATAGATGACATATTATAGAATTGTACACTTGAAACCTATATAATTTTGTTAACCAGTGTTGTCCCAATAAATTTAATTTATAAATAAATAAATAAATAATCATCTGAGCAAAAAAAAAAAAAAAAAGATGAACAGATAGACTCCAATAGCACTTTGGATACCCACAGAATCCCTGCAGGAAACAGATGGTATACTCAGAGGGTTTACTTGAATAGGTCTTTTTAAACAGACTATTTATAGAGGTCTAGGGAGTGTTAAAAATATTAAGAAAGCATGTTGAGCACCAAGGGCTGCAAAATAACAGGAAGCTATTAAGAGCACTAAATCTTACTGGAAACCCATAAGACAGTTGCTATGATAGAAATGCTGTCCAGCAGGAATTATAGGAATTGGGAAATGTGGCCACAAATTTGCAGAGAAGGAGCTGGGAGAATAATATTATCCTCTGATTTCCTGTAGGTGTGAAAGCCATAAAACAAAAAGCACAGAATAACCAAACAGTAGAGGTCAGCATCCCAAAACACAAAGCTGAGCAAAGATGGAGAATAGATTGGTAAGCACAAATGAGAAATTAATAGTACAGTCCACCTCTTTTGTTCTGCAGCATTCATCTTGTCCTTTCTTTAAATGTAAAAATGCAACTTCAAAATATATGAAACAGGGCCGGCCGAGTGGCGCGATGGTTAAGAACTGGCTTGGGATGCCAGAGGGCCCCGGTTCGGATCCCACATATGAGGGCCAGTGACACTNGTGTGTGTGTGTGTGTGTGTGTGTGTGTGCACCTATATTCTCTCTCTTTTACTTTCTCTTTAATCCTTATTACTTCTTCTATGGTTTTGTTTTGAAATCTTTAGATGTTTTCATTTGTCCTCTTAATCTCAATTTACACTTTCAGTCAAAACTACTCTTTTTCTTTACCATTTTGTAACTCAGTCTTCACGTAGCAAACAACTTAGTATTTTCCTTCAATTTTTCTTAGTTCCATCGTATTTTATTTTACCTTTTCCTTCTGTATGTTTATTTGTATTCTGAGGTTTTTTTAATTTCTAAATTTAGATATTCTTTAATATGTTCAATTGCTATTTAATGATGTTTAATTCCTGTTCTATTATGTTTTTTTCCTGGAAGAGTAACATCTAGTGTATTTATGAGAATTGGTAAAGATATGACTTGTCTTTTATTTTCTTAGCCAAAATCCATATACTTTTGTTGGAATGTTGGAACCATGAAGTCCAGTTTATTTATTGAATTTCTTTTTTGTTGGAGGGATGAGGAGGTTTGTTATTTTATATATATATATATATATATATATATATATATATATATATATATATATATATATATATGGGCTTATATTTCTGAGTTTGCAATTTTTTGTAGATCCTTTAATTTCTACCTCTTGGTTTCCCATTTCCCTTTCCTGCCAAGCCCCTAGACATCATTTTCTCCTTTATATTGCATCCCTTCCCCCCAGAATCTCTGTCTTCCATGAGGGCCTCCCTTGTCCCTCGCACTTTCTATGCCTCAGTGTATGGTGCTCTGATCCATTAGGTCTCAGAGATGTTTTAATTATTCTTCCACTCCCAGTGGACCCCGCTGTGTATGAAGTTATCAGAATCAGTGCCACCTCCCAGCCCCACAGCATGTTCCATTCATCAATGTAGTCCTGTCTTGACTTCCCCTCAGAGTGTTCCAGACCTGGCTCTAGCAATTTCAGATTTTTATTTACATGTTTTCAAATGAATTGAAATTTGTAGCATTCTGTGTCTCCTAGTTTTGCTCTAGTCATTGGTTATTTGCAGTTTCATTTTCTGTCCTTACGATATATTTGGTTTGTACAGAATGTGTTTGCAGATTTAGACTTAGATATGTGAGCTGGAGTGACATCTACTAGTGTATTTCTAGTGTCGTGAGCTTCTGTAATCTCAAAGTAGTCTGTGCTATTTCTCTCATGCAAACAATGTCAGTTTGGGCAAGCAACAGAGTGTGTGCTCAGATATTAAAAAAACCTTTTAATTTTGGCATGTGATTCATTCAATGAGTTGCTACCTACCATCTCCACCTCCTTCCTCTTACAGTATAGTTCATATACATGACAAAGTATTATACTTAAACACTCATTCTGTAGTGTCATTTTTCATAACGCTATTCAGGTTACTGATATTTTAATTTTTTCTGGGAATTAACTATTCAAAAGCACCATTTTTCTAATATTGTGGCATCTGAGGTTTATTATTGATTTGTCAGAAATAATTGCTTAGTAAATTTCTCTTTTATTTGTTGCACATATTTGTATAACAGTGTATATTATTAAATTATGTTCTAAAGTTTTATTGAATTAGTACTGAAAGTGAGGCAATTACATATATATATATATATATATATATATATATATATATATATATANACACACAGTTATAATTAATGATTCAAAGCTACTCATACTCCATGAATAATCTTTAAATCTTTACAAACTTACTGCCCTTTAACCATAAATATTAGACTACAACAAAACATAACCTGTGACTGTCACTAGCTTCATCTTCTGGTTAATTTGGATATATGTTTTCCTGAGCTCTGGATTTTCATAAAATGGGTATGCTATCCAACATTAATTGATTCTGTATAGTACTTTTTGCATAATTATATTTAAGAAGGGCTTTTCAATAAATGTTCTCTTATTTGTCACAGTAATTTAAAATAAAATAGGTTCAGGTGCAAAATATGATAATCTATTTCTTCAATTATTTAATACCATCGCCCAAAGAAACAAGTCCTCCCCTCCAAAAGAGGATATAAGAAATACATGGTCCAAAAATGTAATGGTTTAATAATCTCTACACTTAAAATTTCATCCACATCAAACATTTTATGTTTACTTTAATATTTATTTAACATTTAAAGAAATTCTACCATTCATAATGAAGAGTATTTTTGTGGTTCCCATTTGACATATAAAATAGTTATAGTTTCAGAGATGAAGTGACTGATGAGTAAAGTTTAGTCTTCCGTGCATCTTTCCCTTTTCTCTGCTGAGGGGTCTTGGAGCTGTGGTCTCATGACGACTATCACATGAGAGCTCAACTTGCTAATTCATTTAGCTCAAGAGTGAGCAACATAAAAGTAAATACCTTTGTCTATGCTTTTGTGTAGTAAACGCAGGTTCCTTTCAGTGAAGATGTATTAATTAACTACAATTCAACTTGGGAAAAGTTTAGATTGTCCTTGCCTTTGTTTGTGTTTGAGGTTATAGGAATATGATGGTTCTTCTCTGTATCAGTATCATATAAGAGCTCTTGCTTCCACCAATTTTGCCACCTCCTCAGGCTTTCTATTTGCACAAGTCATCCATTTGCAATTTGTTGCTCTAATTTTTTTTCTGTCCTTTAAAAAAATTGTTTAATATTTTTTGAGATAATTGTATATTCACATGCAATTGTAATTGTAATAAATAGTACAGAGAGATGCCCACTGTTCCTATCTTACAAAACTATAGTACAATATCATAACCAGAATACCAGCTTTCGTATATCCAAGCTATGGAACACTTACAACACCAAAAAGATATTTTATGTTGTCTTTTTGCAGGCAAACTGACTGAAGCCCCCTACTTCTCCTTTTTAATCCTGGGAATCACTAATCAGTTTTCCATTTCTATAATATTGTCATTTCAGAATGTTATATAAGTGAAATCATACAATATGTAGCCATTTGATATTGGTTAGTCTCACTCAAAGTAATTTTCAGTTTACCAGACTCTTGTGCTTATCAATATTTTATCACTTTTTTTCTTGCTGAATAGTATTCCATGATATGGATGTACCAGAAACAGGCAATATGAATAGTGTCAAATTTATTTAAATAATGGAAACTGCAGGTAGAAAATTAATTGCATAAAAAATCTCAAGATATTCAACATTGCACTTACAAGATGTATAAATCTAATGACAGAGAAAAGAAGCTGGAAACAGACCCACACTTATGTGATTGTGACAATGTTCCACTGCAGTTAAGTGGGCAAATTTTAAAAAAAAAATAGTGCTGTAAGGAAGAGGGAAATGAATCATTACTTTACACCATACACAAACATCCTTTCCAGATGGACTAAAGATCTACATGTGAATTAAAAGTAGAAAAATAAAATTCTTAGATGTAAACAAGAAAATATCTTCATGACCATGGGTTAGGAGTTTTTATTCTTCAAAAGGACACCAACCATGAGAAAAAAAATGGAGACATTAACTTTATTAAAATTAAGAACATATGATATTTACAAAAATATAAGATTCTAAAAGAAAAACAACAGGCTGGCAAGCCACATATTATTTAACTACATACATGTTCATGTATATTGAAAATAAATATATCTGTGATAATTATTTTATCAATATTTTGTACATAAAACATAAAAATAACATATCACCAAAAAAGTAGACAACCAAATTAAAAATGAGTAAAAGTTGCAAACATCTTCTTCAAACAACAGAGAATAAAAATAAGTAAATTAGTCATCAGGGAGATGCAAGGGAAACTTGAAAGAGTTATCATGGGTACAACAGCCCAAATGGCCAACATTAAAAGACAGAAAAAAACAAGTTGGAGCAAGCACAACTCTCATGCATGTGTGGTGGGAGGGCACATTGTTCAGAGTTCTGTGGAAATCTATTTGACAGGATCTTTTATGGCTGAGCAGTTCCACTCTATGTGTATCCCAGCAGAAATGGGTACATGTGTACATCAAATGACATGTACAAGAATAATAGCACTATTCACAATATTCCCGAACTTGGAACTACCTAAATATGCATAAACAATAGAATACATAAATTATTGTGTAATCATAGAAGTGTTACTATATGGCAAAGAAAATGAAATAAATTGCTACAAAAAAGACATGAATGAATCTCATAACATGGTGTTGAGCAAAAATAGCAAGAAATAAAAGATTGCATACT
>NW_017732915.1:100040-109158 GCF_001890085.2 Hipposideros armiger
CAGGACATCTGTAAACCAGACTCATAGATTATTTTATTCTGTTAACTGCTGTTAGTCAGATTTTTCTAGAATACATTTTCACAGCAAGTAAACCCAGAATACCCTAGGCTTGCATCAACAATTATATTCCTCACTCAAAAAAATGAGTGATCTGACTGGGGTGGTGTGGCTGGTTACATAGGTGTGTTCACTTAATGAAATTTCATTGACATCTATGATTATGATAGGTACAAATTTCTGAAGGAAAGTAACAGTTCAATGAAAAGGTCTACTCTAAATGGAATGAGTATGCATAGCAAACTGAGAAGAAAGAGAAAAATAATTGTTAGTGCCAAAGAGAAGCACCCTCATATAATTTAAAAGTCTAAGTTCATTGTATTATACTCATGAAAAAAAAATGGGAATAGCAATAATGAGAAATGGATTTCCCACCAATCTGACAATTATTTTATTTTATTATTTTCTAGCTATATTAATGCAAAAACTTCAAAGGAAAAGGAACATGGTCAAATAGGTGAATTACTAGTGAAACAATAAAACCAAACAAAGAGATTCTCTCATAGTGCTGTCTCAGATGATTATATACACTGCACTCTGCATGGTGGTGAGAGGTCAGGGATCTGGGCAGGAAAATTAGCCCAGGCTCTGCTCACCAACAGCAAGCCCTCGTGTGTGTGTGGGTGTCTGACTCTACTCACCAGGGGGCAAGACATCTTTTTTTTTAATTAATACTAGTTATCTTATATTCTAGCAGAACCCATGATCCTTCCTCACCATTCTGTAAGTCTAGCAAAAAGGCTTTGTAAAATGAACTGTGCTTTTTTTCATCAGGGGAATGGAAATTTTGAATGGTAAATTATAATGTAGGATTTTTCAGCTCATTCATCTATGGTTTGGACGTATTGTTGCTGCCTTTTTGTCAACTGTTCTGAGGCCCTAGGGAAATAGTAGCAGTATGGAGTAAGAGGAATTTTATAGCTATGCAGTCAGTTGGCCACAGCACGGATTGAACAGGAAGTTGAGACACAGTAAAAAATATAAAATTATCCCTTGTGGGATAATTAGTTTTTGAATTTAAACTTTAAAGTGGGACCATTTTCACGGTTCTAGGAAAATCCTACACATGTGTGCTATGTTTTTTTTTTCTTTTATAAATAATATATTTATTCCTATGAAATGAAGTTGAAATGGACAAAGAAACTACTCTGAAAAGCAAGTGATGAGAGATATATGAAAAAAATAAGGAAGATATTTCATTTATTTTGACTAGTTAACTTATTGGACGAGTAAGTGTTTTGTGATTATAGTCTGTTTTTATGTGCTACATTTCCTTATTTTCCATCTTCCTAAGGAAAGTCAGTGCTGATCAGACACTAAAGAAAGAAATGAGATTTGGGTTTTTATTAGGGAAAAATATAGAAGATACTATGTGGCACAACAAAGTCTGTGGGGATTAACTGAACCAAATTAAGTGGAGAATCAGTGTGACAGTCCAGAGGAGATACCACATGTGTATGGCCCAGAGGCCATAGACAAAGTTAAGCTAAGTCAAAGAGACAATGGCATTTATAGGATAAGAATGACATAAAACCATATTGGAACAAAGAAAATGATTAATGACTTTGGCATGTGGTCAGTTGGTCTGCCTTTAAGAGATCCAAAACCAAGTATATATATATTCAGATTTAATTTATTATTAATTCATAGTTGGTGATTTCGCTCTCAAAACTTGTTTTCTCCAACACTGGCTATCAGGTCAAGTGCATCACAATGTAATCCTCTTAACTCTGACTCCTGGCAATATTACCAATTGGCTACACATTAGAAATATCTAGCTTCTTAATGGGTGACTGGAAAAAGTAAATCAGAATATTTTATAAGGTCCAGCCAATACATATAAGTAAAAAACTACTGAATTTAAAGGATTGCATCCATGTAGGTGATGACTAATAACAGCTGCAGGATTATGTGCTCATCCTAGACTCAGCAGACAAAGGTATCTAGGTTAAGATGGAGAGAGTTTCTGGAGATAAGGGAAAATGCCCACTTTTGGAATCAATTCTAGTAAATGACTTTTGGGCTCACTCATGATTCAACTAAAGAGGAGGAAGAGACTTGGAAGGTGGAAGAATTCTTTCTGAATCTTGACCAGAGACTTTTCTTTATTTTATTATGGAGCAGAAATACATTAAGTGATATAGTCTAACTTGTCTTCTTGCTTATAACATAGCACCAGGAGATTTGCATTGTGGAGTATCCTTCAGTGGGCCATAGTCCACTTAGGCTCCCAATCCCTTGTGTAACACTCAGCTTACAAATGACCCTTAAAAACAAAAATTATATCCTCTCTGAGGCCATGGTTTTTAGAAATGACTGCTGTTAAAAAGGAAACTTGATAGTTGTGGTTCTAGACATTTCTGTTCTAGGTAAGTAAAGTATGCCATCAACCTGAGACACTCACTACTGCCTTATGAAATGATTTCTTGTAAGAGTGTCTCAAGGCAGATTAAATGTTTTAAATAGCTACATATCTTGGGAGACCTCTTTCAAGGAGCAAAAATGCAACAAAAGACTGATGTAAAGTCTATGCTAATTGTTAGGGAACAATAATGTGGATTGATTAAGATTAATTAGTAAGGAGTACTAACATAGATTAACAAAAGGAAAATAACATCAATTAGTTCTATAGTGAATGTCAGTTTTCCCATCCATTATCTCATTGAATCATCTCAACATTTCTGCTCTTGTTTAGTCCTTGAAATTTTTGGTAGTATCATTCCCATTTTACAGATGAGGAACTGAGCCTGAATAGTTTAGACAAGGCCCAAACTAACATAGACAATACCCAAACTAATATAGACTATATATGACAGCATGATGGTGTAAACTAAAGCCTGTCTCCTTCAAAATTCCATTCACTTTTTCTAAAATGATATCATACAACACTTTCTTGATTGGAGTATCTTCAATAGAGAGTGCTCTCACTCCCACACACACATACATTCTTGATGGTAGTTGGCCTGCTACCAAATTCAAGTTTGCTGCTTGCCGCTCATGAGCCAATGATCGAGAGACAAGGGTTAATTTAAAAAAATGGAGGTTTATTCAAAATGCAGGCATTCCAGGAAGACAGTGGACTCCTGTCTCAGAAGCCATCTTTGCCCTTCCTAGAAAGGCCAGAAGGTTTTATAGGCACCTAAGAAGAAGCAGAACAAAAGAAGTGGGGAGTTAGGAAATTCTTGGGTGCTAAAGTCCTAAAAACACCAGAAAAATGCCTTGGGGGTGGGGGGGATCTGGTTTGCTTAAAGATAATGTTATCTCAGACCCGGTAGTAGGGGAGGTTCATGCATCATCTGGTGGAAAATTGCTATGGAGGTTATCAGTGTCCAGAGGTCTAAGGGCTGAAACAGTTATTTTCAAGTCAATGTTGTGAAGATTAACCAGATTAATGAGCTATGCATATAACTTGGAAAAACCAGAACAATTGAATCAGGAGGGAGGGGAAGAAAACACAGAAAATATTAAAAAATAAATAAACTATATTGTTAAATCTTGAAAAGTATACTGTCACCCTTATATACCTTTCTTAATTGCTCTTGTGTTAGGGTAATATTAGAGTTGGCCATTTTTTGCATACGCTACTAGCTGGCAGTAGAAGGAGGAAGCCTAGGAACATGCTAGGTGGTAAAAAACTACTTTAGGTTTAAAAATTATGCAAACATGTCCATTGCAGTCTGTGTGAATGACAAGGTTGCTCATTTCTTCTTTCTTCTGCTGATCATCCTGGCCCTAATCTTTCTAGCCTGGGTCAAAAACTGTTTAATGTGAACCCTACTCCCACTTTGATTAGCACTTCCCTTATAAGTGTTCATCACCAGTTAATCACAGGCATGGCTGCTGGCCTTGGTCATTCATTCTTTACTTGCTTTGCAGAAAAGCAAAGGAGGAAAAAAAAAAAGAATGGTAAAATTCAGTGAGCATCTCCAATTCTTTTATATTAATGTTAATTAACTCTGGGAGGTAATAGGACAAGTCAAATTCATACACCTGCTAATTGGTCCAGGCAGAGAGTCTATATTTCTTACTTGAGGACACTGGGTTATACAGAAAAAGTTCATATTTCAGCAGGACTATAATCAATAGATCACCTATATTAGCCTCATGTCAACATGCAAAGGTTCATTATTAAGCAGATTGTGAAGGGTTCACTGAATATTGCACTTTGCAATATGTGTCTGGTGCCTGGGAGCAATTTCCAACCTGTCTTTTGGGAACTAGGACACACTTAAAAGGATTTAAGAGCAGAAATTTTTCACTTAAGAAAATCCAATTCAGCAATCTGCACATTAAGGAAACGGGAAATGTTTCTTTACCAATTTCACTGCATTTAATGGGGGAATCCTCCAGTAAAACACAGGCAATTTTACTGTAGTTATTATAGCAATAGATGTGTATAAGTGGGTGCTTTGTCATCTCCCACCCTCTCACAATTATGGAACTGCACAATCTATCATGGCCATTGCTATAACTTCCACATCCCAAGAACACATTTCTTTTAGTTGAATAACAGCAGTCAATGCCCAGCGAGCACTTAGTGAGTGTCAGGCTTTTTGCCAAGAACTTTAAAGTGCTTTATGTTATTCAGTCCTCACAATAAACAAAAGAGGCAGTTGCTATCACTGTGTAATACATAATCACAGGAATTAGGAGAGGTTAAGGGACCTGTACAAATTCACAAAATTAATATGAACAAAAACTTGGGTTTTAATCCAATATGTCTCACTCTAAAATCCATATCCTTTATCCTTAAATTATATTACCAAGAGGATAATACTAATAGTTAACATTTTTGTGCACTAAACATTGTTTTAAGTGTGTTAAATATATAGATCCTAATTTAAAAATTTAGAAACATGAGTCTCAACAACAACTATAACAGCAGATGCACACGTCGAAGATTTATTCCAATCAGAAGAGAAGGAACCAGCAAAAGTGGTAGAGCTACTTCCAAGAGCTTTTGTGGACAAGCTTGGGACTTTAAGCATTAAAAAATATATTAGAATAATAAAATTGGTTAATCCCATATAAGACAATAGAATATACTTTTGTTTTAAATATAAATATAAGCTGAAAAGAAACTGGTAGGTTAACATGTAATTTCATAATATTGAGTTCTAATGAAATACAAACGGTCCCTGACTTACAATGGTTTGACTTATGGTCTTTTGACTTTATGATGGTATGAAAACAATAGCATTCAGTAGAAACCATTCTTCAAAATTTGAATTTGATATGTTCCTGGGCTAGCAATATGTGGTACCATACTCTCTGGTGATGCTGGGTGACAGCAGTGAGCCATAGCTCCCAGTCAGACATGCCACCACGAGGGTAAACAACCATTTCTCTATAGTGTATTTCTTGTGTTAGATGATTTTGCCCAACTGCCCAACTGTAGCTTAATGTAAGTGTCCTGAGCACATTTAAGGTCGACTAGGCTAAGCTATGATGTTTGGTAGGCTAGGTGTATTCAATGCATTTTTGACTTGCAATATTTACAACTCTTTTATGGGTTTATCAGGATATAACTCCATGTAAGTCGAGGAGCATCTGTACTAGATTACAAAATCAGACCTAAGTACATTCTCCTACAGAAATACATAATCTTTTGTTGGGTTTGCTAAACAGTACTACCATCTGATATTTAACCCTTTAAATATGAATGTCTCCATTCATCACCATCTTATTTCAAAATTTGGGATAATTTTTCTTAAGAATTTTCAAAAGTAAAGATGATATAATATGTTTCTACTACACACAAACTTCTCCAAAAGGTATATTCTTTGGTAAAATTGAAAGATTGCAGAACTTGCACAGAATTAAACTGATAAGTAAATCAAATTAATATCTGACTATGTCATTTATTTTTTTCATATCTATCCACTAATGTGATGATTAAAATTACATAGACTTATTTTTTTATTTTAGTATTTAAATTTGTAGAAAACCTCTGAACAAATATTTATTATAGTAATAGGACAATTATTTATTCTTTCAAATTGTGAAAAATAGTGGTTGAGATGTTGGAGGTTCTAAATGCACTAATTATAATGCACTAATTATATTTTAGATAAAATTTGAAAACCAATGGGAGTGATTCTTCACTTTTTTTACTTGTCAATCCACTAGTCCATCATATCAATCATGTGAGATAATGGACATAGATGAAGTTGCTCCTGAAATATGAAAGAGACCGCTTATATAGTCTCTGGGGGTAAGCCTGCCACTGAGATAATTCACTGTGAAAATGATGTGGTTCATTTACCAAGACCTGCCTAGTCTTCACTAACAGGCATAAAAATTTGGTCATTTTAATAAAGCAAGATGAGGTCAGTTTATAATGGTAGACTCAAAGAAGGGAACACATAATTAGGTGTATAAGGGGCCAAGATTTAAGCTCAGACTGCCAGTGCTGTCACTCCACATTGGGAACTTAAAAGTCTAATCCTTTGGCTCACACTTTTCTCTCTTCATGTGGAGAAAGACTTGTGAAATCACATTGTAATTCAAAGGTGCTGGATAACAGAGGCTTTGGAGCAAAAATAATAGATATATGTTTAAAGTATTTGCCTGCTTCAGGTTGTGAAGGCCTGATGCCTCCACTCACACTATGGCCTCACCTCTCCTGGACGATCCTTGGAGAAGCACTTGCTGACTTAGCTGTGAAAGATCTACTTGCCCATGACTTTTTTGAAATAGTTGCTCTTTTTGCTAAATAGCTACCTGTTACCTATTTAAGTTAAAGTCCATTCTTACTCCTAGAAGGCACTCTCATTTGCATATGTTTAGCTATTAGAGCTTACTTTGGAAGGGCAAACATGAGGGGCTTTGAACAATGTTCTCTATTACACTCTTCTGTTTCATTGATGAAAAAAATGACCTCAAGAGATGGACTTATTCATCCAAAGTGATCCCTAAGTATGGAGTAGAAACCAGTTTTCATAGAACTGCTCTTTTAAACCACTGTTCCCACACTCTCCCATAGCAACCCTTTGGTAGCATGTAATACTGATTGAGGACAGAAAATGAATACATTTTTGAGCTGAATTTTTAACCTACCCATCAGCTTATAGCAATAATAAAGATTATTACTTATAAAAATGGATAAGGTGGTAGAAAGAGCCAAGCTAACAACATTGACAGTAACCTATATGTAAAAGGTCAATTAGGGCACAATAATAAAAATACCAGTAATTCTAATGGAAGTAGCTACTGTTGCTTCTCCATTGTCCCTGACCTAAGGTGGCAGTGTGCTAGAATAGATTTGTCATTGATAAAGTACAAACCATTTTGTATGAGTTAAAAAACCTTCACTATTCTGTCCTCTGTGAACTTCTCCAACCTCCCTCTTCCTCAAATTCCATCTCTCACCCAGAACCACAACCATTTCCTCAAACTCATAATGCTGTTTACAATCCCACACCTACCTACACAGCTAGGTCCAATTTGCATGCCTTCCTCCACTTTGTCCACCTGGAAAATGTTTTCTAATCTTTCAAGATATAGAGCTCAAGTGTTCTCTTCTCTGTGAAGCCTCTCCTCATACCCAAGAAGATTTAAAGATTTACCCGTATTCTACTGCATGTCACAAAAGACTTACAGACAAATATGTTTCCTCTATACCTCATTGCATCTCTCTTTCACTCTCTCTCTCTCTCTCTCTCTCTCTCTCTCTCTCTCACACACACACACACACACAAAAATTAGTAAGAAACATATTATGGACACAGATTAATATGTTTCCCAAACAAATACAAAATAGATCCACAATAAATTGTTAACAAAACACTAGATTACTGAAAGACAGAATTCTATACATTGCCTCAACATTTCTTCTTTGTGCTTCTACATTATCTTCCAGAGAGTTATGCTTTATTTTGTTAGTCTTTGCCTGTGGTTCTTATATTTCTGCACATAAGATAGAGCCTTTTGCTCTCAGTGAGCACACAGTTCAATCTTATGGCTGATGTAAAAACAACTGTGCATTGCAGTTCTTCCTCTGTTTGTCCCAAGAATACATAATACAGAATATCTTTTGTGATCTTGATTCATAACAGCCCCTGAAGCAAAAAGACAGACTGCTGATCATTAGTTGTTCTGATTGGGCCATACTGTGCACTGTCATCCTAGAATAGGTCAATTTTGTTTTTGTATTTTATCCTTATTATGAAGAGTGTTGAAAATAACATATTTCAAAAATTGGAAAAATATTTATAATTTGAAAATTGGACAAAAGGTGATCAACACAGGCACAGTTATACCTAAGAATTATCATTTATTGGAATGTACTTGGTTTAAATAACTATGTTTTACTAGAATTCCTAGAGTTTATGAGATTGAATGCTATTTTTTCAACACTAAAATTTTTTTTTTATTTAGTAGAAATGCAAATGCTAGGCCCAGAAAGCAATCCTGAGAGATGGTTTATTGACCTATGGGACATGTAGCCAAGTGACTTTACCTTATTCCCTCATTCTTATTAAACTATGGATACTCAGCTTTTGAACTGTTCTTTGAACCACGTTTCCCTTTATATTATTTACATCATGAATTAATGAGTTGAATAAAACCTTCAACAATTGTTTATATTTGCAGCAGATGTCATTTTCTTTGTTTTATTTATTTATGTATTTATTTATTTATACTTTAAAACCCTTCATTTTGTCTAGGTTATATTGGTCAGAAATTCAAAGGGCAAAGGATACAGTATGGTGTTCTTGTTCATTTGTCTAGTTTTAGTATATTGCAATGTATTGCAGCTTTTATGTGCCTGGTTAAATGGATATACAAATTATAGAGTCTCATTACAACTAAACTAATTATACAAAATAGACATGTAACTTGAAAAGATACCTGCAAAGAAACTGTAAATTAAAGGTCATATTAATTAATGCAAGCTAAACCAACAATAAAAATTGGCAGAGCTCATACCTAATTCTAATGCGAATTCTTCACTTGAAACATAGAGGTTAAACAAATGAGGATCTAATGAGATATAACCAAAAGTCAGCAAATGTAGTTAAAATAAAAGATTTCTACTTGAAATTTGGATACAAATCCA
>NW_017732915.1:110283-112529 GCF_001890085.2 Hipposideros armiger
GAGTTGATGGATTTGTTTAATTTATTGCATTTTTCTTAGTCTTTCACTTGCCTTTTCATGTTATATATGACATTTGTCTTTTCCTACAAAAATTAATTTTCATGAGCTCACTATGGACTTTGAGTTTCAGGTTTTGTCACAGAAATATTATTCTCTATTTTCTTGTAATGCTTCTATAATTTTGTTTCTTACCTTTAGCTATTTCATTCCTTTGGGGTTTAATTTTGTGCATGGCATAAGGTGGGCATATTGGAGGGGACATACCATTCATACAGCACAGTGTATATAACATACATCTTATATAACTACACACACAGCCATGGGCAGGGCTGTCTTGATACATTATTTTTCTAATGTATAGCTATTCATACCCTCACATTTATTGTCTGGCTCATCTTTTCTTCAGTGATTTCCACAGATAAGTATACCTTTTTTTCTGGACTCTATTCTAGTCCCTTGCATGTTTTATCTATTCCCATGTCAATATCACATACTTTTCACTAGTTCCTTTTCATTTTTGAATTCTTCATGAATTTGTGTTCTCAAGGATTTTCCTTTATGACATAAACTTTGGAATTATTTTTTAAATTCTGAGGGGAAAATCCTGTTGGGAATTTCATTGGCATCACAGTAAAATTGTAGATTAATTCAGAGGACAATTGGCATGTTTTTAGTATTAATGTCAACTTCTTATTAACCTTTCAAAACTTGATTTCAATGTTCACCCATCAAGTGTGTTTCAAAAATATTTCCCAAGTAAGTCTGGAGAACAGTAGAGATGCTTATGTTGAAGACAAACTTTGGGGAACCATGGGGATAGTAGTTTTATTTGAGAATGTGTAGATTGAAAAGCGTTAATACCAAAATGTTTTACTAACATTTAGGAAGAAACAGAGGGGAAAACTATTAGGAGAAAATGAGAGAAATTCTTCAGAGACATAGGAGGAAATACAGGAGAAGGTCTTGGCAGACAGTCTAAAGTGAGGGACTCTTTCAAGGAAGAAGAATGATCCAGCACTAGGAAAGCACCAAATTGGTTCAGAAAATGTGGAAAATTCCCAAGATATTTTGAAAATGAAATTTATTAGTGACCTTAGTAAAGACAACAGTTGTATTACAGTGGACTAAGAGATAAAGAGAAGGTGAAGATGTAGCCACTGAGTATTCAGACTCATTTTCAATTTCTTGAGCAAGGAAGTAATGAAATAGAACAAATTATAGAGTGAAGGGTGAACATAAGAAAACATTTTGCTATTGTGTTTATTTTTAAATGTATGAGAGAGCTAATAATTTTCTGAATTAAGAAAAATAAAGCAGCATATGTAATATATATATATATATATATATATATAGAGAGAGAGAGAGAGAGAGAGAGAGAGAGAGAGAGAAAGAGAGAGAGAATGGATATAGAAGAGACTGTAAGCATGTAGAAAGGAAGAAGCATGTAGAATGTGGGGAGAACATAAAAAGATGCTTTCTGCTAAGACAGAAAGAAGAGAATGGAAAGAATAAGTAGAGCAACTGGGAGTTGTTCTGGCATAACGGCTGATTTCTCAAAAAGCTCTGCCTGATTTCCACACCTACCAGTAAGTACTACTATAAAGTTATTCACTTCCTCTTTTCTGTCAGCTCTTCTTGCATATAATTATTTTTTGTGCACTCTAAATGCTAGTTATTGATTAATGCATCTTCACACATAGTCCCCTCCTTCAACTAGTTATGAATTACCTGAGATATTCCACTGTGTCATATTGTTACCTGCATGTTTAGTACCATACACAGTACCTGCCATATCTTAGGCTCCTAATTTGAGCTTTTTTGGGATGATAAATTGAAGAGTATGTAATATACTGGGGGTGCAAAAAAATGTATACAAGTGGACACTTTTGTCAACGTTGCTCAAGCAGTAGTTCACCATAATCAGAAATGTCTGGACACTGATGGTAACCACTTTGAGCACCTCTTGTAATTGAAGAAGTCAAACGTGACTTGTATTCATCTTTTGTTTTCAGTATATACTGAGTATTACAATTTTAATCGTTCTTTTCTTTTCTTAAAATATGTATACAGTTTTTTGGCACCCTCTGTCTATTGCAATGCATGACATATGTTTTCAATGCTGTTGGAATTCTGAAAAATTAGATATTTGCAGCTAGGCATCTTATCAACTATGAAAGTTGTTTAATTTAATCTGTCATCTACCCACCTATAATCTAACTATCTTCTATTCATTCATTCATTCATTC
>NW_017732915.1:115229-116143 GCF_001890085.2 Hipposideros armiger
TTTTTAAAGAATAATTTCGCTTTTAATCAGAAATTTGAGATTCCACACAAATTAACTGCTTTCTATATCATAAGATTAATAACAAACAGACTTACCTTCCTAGAAACATATGGAGGAGTTCATGCAGAATACCATCCTGATCTAGCTGAATACAAAATGTGTCCATTGTGTTTTCAAGTTCCAATCCCTCCTTGCTCTTTAGGGATAAAACAGTAAATACTTGTTGGCTATAACTAACCTCCACTGAGTCACCACTTTTCAATTTAGCAGAAGATAGGTTAAAATAAACTCTTCAGGACAAAACCAATATAAGTGGAGAGTGGAGTAAAGGAATAATGATATCTTTGCAAAATTTGTATATATTTAAAATTGTGGGTTAGAAATAGTTCCCCCCTTTGATTAGCTATGTACCTTTAGATAAATAAGAATTTTCCTAGGCCTCAGTTTTATTATCTGAAAAATGGTGTCCATATATTTTATTTGCAAGAATATAAGTTTCAGATGTGATGAACTAAGCATTCCATAAATGGAATATATTTTTGTCATAACCATGGTATGATTATTTATTTTATGACTTTCAAAGTATTTTCTCGTTCAATATTTTATTTTAATATCAATGATACTTTCAGGATGAATAGAACATGCATTATAATCCCTATGTGCAGAGAGGAAGCTCTGTCTTATATCATGATTGCTTGAGAGAAATGGGACAAAGGTCGGTCATTCCTTCTTCTTAGTTTGGTTCTTTTTCTCACCCCATGTTTCTTTCTACCAACAAATTGATTCATAAATGAATCATCTCATCGGCTGTGCTTTTGTGTGTTCTTCAAAGATACCCACATCTGCCATCTCAGTAAACATAAATTCAATATAAAAGGAGCTCTCTTTAGCCAGATTCTTAATTCTATTTAATT
>NW_017732915.1:116847-119844 GCF_001890085.2 Hipposideros armiger
GGAAGGAAGGAAAGAAGGAAGGAAAGAAAGAAAGAAGGAGGGATGGGAGGGAGGAAAAGAGACAAGCAAGCAGGAAAGAAAGATATTAAAAAATAAATAAATAAAAAGCTAATTTTCCCATTAGCTCTATTTACTAAAAACATGTTCAAAACCAATACAGTTCTTTTCTCAGTTTGGAAATCTGGTGGTTCCCAGGGTAGTTCATTCATAAACCTTTGTATTTTCAACCTGCCTACTCAGCATTTTGACATGGTTTTCATATTTGTATTCTCAGGGTTGTCTGATGGTTGCTACTCTTTGAGGCATCACAGCCTCATAAAACCGAGTCCAGGGGTAAGATAAGGAGAACAAGTGTGCACCTCAAGTGGCTCTTAAGAGGGATAGAAATGTTTCCAGAGTACTGTAATTTTTGTCTTATTGGCTAGGATTTCACCCCAAGCCCATCCCAAATCCTTTCACTATCATGGAAGATAGAATGACCATGGTTTCTTATGTTAATCCAAATTTATCTCCTGGACTTAGCATGGATACAGCCTCACCTGAAACATATGCCTCCTTCCTACAATACTTCAAAATAACTAATGAAAAATAATGAAATTAGACCACCTTCTAACACCATATAGAGGAATAAACTCAAAATGGATTAGAGATTTGAAAGTAAGACTGGAAATCTTAAAATTCCTAGATGAAAACATAGGTAGTAAACGCTCTGATATTGCTCATAGTAATATCTTTTCGGCCAAGGGAAACAAAAGAAAATATAACCTTATGGGACTACATGAAACTAAAGTTTTTGCACAGCAAAGAAAGCCATCAACAAAGTGGAAAGACAGCCTACTGAATGGAAAAGATATCCACCAAGAATACATTGATAAATGATTAATATCCAAAATTTATAAAAATCTCATACAACTTAAAGCCAAAAAAAAAAAAACCAACCAAACAAACAAAGCCAACAATCCAGTTAGAAAATGGGCAGTGGACTTCAATAGACATTTCTCTAAAGAGGGCATACAGATGGCTAACAGACATATGAAAAAATATTCAACATCACTAATTATCAGAGAAATGTAAATTAAAACCACAATGAGATACCATCTCACTCCTGTCAGAATGGCCATCCTCAGTAAATCAACAAACAAGTGTTGGTAAGGATGTAGAGAAAAGGGAACCCCTGTACACTGTTGGTGGGATTGCAACTTGGTACAGCCACTATGGGAAACAGTATGGAGGTTCCTCAAAAAATTAAAAATAGAACTACTTTATGACCCAGGAATTTTAGTTCTGGGTATTTATTTGAAGAAATCCAAATCACCAGTTTGAAAAGATACATGCACCCCTATGTTCACTGAAACATTATTTACAATAGCAAAGATAGGGAAGCAACCCAGGTGCCCATTAATAGACTATTGGATAAAGAAGAAGTGGTCCATATATACAATGGAACGTTATTCTGCCATAAAAAAGAATGCAATTTTATCACTTGCGAAACATGGATNATTTACAATAGCAAAGATAGGGAAGCAACCCAGGTGCCCATTAATAGACTATTGGATAAAGAAGAAGTGGTCCATATATACAATGGAACGTTATTCTGCCATAAAAAAGAATGAAATTTTATCACTTGCGAAACATGGATGGACCTGAAAGTTATTATGCTAAATGAAATAAGTTAGAAAGAGAAAGACAAATACCATATTATCTCACTTACTTGTGGAAGCTGAAGAACAAAATAAATGAACAAACAAGATGGAAACAAACTCATAGATGCAGGGAACAAGCTGATGATTCTGAGATGGAAGTGAAAAAAGTGAAGGGATTAAGAAGTACAAGTTGGTAGTTACAAAATAGTCATGGGGAGGTAAAGTAAAGCATAGGGAATATAGTCAATAATATGGTAATAACTATGTATAGTTCCAGGTGGATCCTAGACTAGTCAAGGGGACCACTTCTTAAATTATACAAATGTCTAACCAATATACAGGTGGTTTACACCTGAAACTAGTATACAATTATACTGAATGCCAATTGTAATTGAAAATATTTTTTGAAGGGGGGAAAGGTGCAGGGGAATAAGAGGTTTAAATGTCCAGGTATAAAACAAGTAAATCATGGGGATGTAGTGGACAGCATAGGAAACATAGTCAATAATATTTTGATAGCATTGTATCATGTCGAATTGTGGCTGGAGTTAGGTATATAAATGTTGAATAACTATGGTGTAGTCCTGAAACTAATTTAATATTGTATGTTAGCTATATTTTAATAAATATCTTTAAAAAATAATTAAGGTACTATTTCAAAGAAAGAAAGGGAAAGGCCTGTTTCCCTGGGAGCCAACAGTGTCTGCTATGGTCCGCTCATGTCTAGAGTGAGATATGTCACAGAAGTGATAAGCTGCTCCCAAATTTCCCATTGACTTAATTCCTCATCTTGTTCTTTCTCCATTATGGATTACTGAGTACAATCAGTATGGAGTGCCTTATATTGGGCTTACTCAGAAGAGTGGTTTAGATATTGTTTTTGTATGTACATAGCTGAAGTATCTTGGGCAATTTATTTACGCTCTCTGATCTGTGTGGGCCCCAGAGCAAGTATCAATGCATGCCAGCTATAAACTTGTTATTTCTACCAATATTTCCCTTCTAGCTCCCCCCCCAACCCCCACTCCAATACTCAACGTTGCACATTTCCCATTTTGGTGAGTGCCTTCTGAGGCACTAGTTCCAATTAGCAGCTTTTCACAAGCTATTGCTTCAAGTACTTATTTTTTTGGCCTTATTATTAAATTATAAGTCTATAACTATTCGTGTTTTTGAAGCTCATCTGCCCGATAACTTATTATAATACTTTGCAAGTTTATGTGGTGTCCCAGCAAAGATGCTAAAAAGAAATGAATTTTGGTTCTCCCAGAAATTCAGTTTCAACTGTAGCAAAAAACTGACTGGAAAGTTTATTAGCCTCTGAAATAACTACTGAGAAAGCTTTGAAGTCATC
>NW_017732915.1:120629-122793 GCF_001890085.2 Hipposideros armiger
CTAGGAAAAGAAGTACATTCCACACTGACAGATGTAAGTACTATGTGTCCCCAAATTGCCATCCATGATTCTGTGCAAGTCATAAGAGGAAGTTTTACTTTTACAATCATGAATGTATTGTTTGCAATGCAGTATGTCAAGAACTAGTGAGTTTTGGGTTGAAATCATGCTAAATTGAGGATATTCCTTTAACTCTCTGATATTCATTTTCCTCATTTATAAAAGCCAATGATGTCTTAGATAACTACTGCAAATGTTAAATTTTGTAAATGTGTAGAACAACCTGTGATGTTGCCAATTTCCTATTAAGTCCACTTATTTTAGTTTTTCCATCTCATGTCCCAGTAATGATGTTACTAGAGTAGGAGGTCATAGAGCAGGATCCCTAGAAAATAGAACCTGAGGTATGTCCTTCCTTCATGCTGAGGCTTTTAGAGTACTGCAATCTCAGGGCAGCAATAGGAAAGTTGGGTCATGAAGCAGGGGAGGAAAAAAAACAAACAAAGTGGTTTGCAAACAATTTGGGAGCAAGATGTTGAGAAAGAACAGACCATTGCTTCATACCATGGCTACACCCTCTAGAGAGGCTCTGTGAAGCCACTAACTAGAAACAGTCCTTTAAAGAAAGGAAGGGGTAGGGATATACCAGCTGGCTCCTTCACACATAGTATGTGTACTCTGACAATGTTCATTCCCAAGTGACTGATTCCCACACTTTTAGGTTGGGTTACCCAGACTCTCCAGATAGCTCCCAGAAAGTCAGATCCCAAGGTGATAGTTTTATCCAAGCCACCTGGCTTATCTGATTTCAGAAGTAGAGAGAAACCTGAGCCTCCCTCTTCCTGCAATTGCTGAGGCTCCTTTGGGGTGATGGAGGCCATACTAGCATGTAGCTTTGGGGAATTTTCCTGGGGAAGTTCGGTAGGTATGTCTGAGAGAGCTTGTGGAATTTCTTCAGACTGCTTCCATTTGGAAGTAAGAATGAGGTCATCAGCTAAGGAAGTGAATGGAGAAGTTGGTGCTAGATATTCGAAGAAGAAGGGATCAGTGTGAGGTCATCCTCTAGNCATCAGCTAAGGAAGTGAATGGAGAAGTTGGTGCTAGATATTCGAAGAAGAAGGGATCAGTGTGAGGTCATCCTCTAGAACAGGGGTTGGCAAACATTTGAGACAGAAGAGCCGCCAGGGGTCAGCAAACTGTGGCTCACAAACTGTGGCTCTGAAGTAAAATTGAAAATGAAAATAAATCTATCATAGTTTCATTTAGAAAATTGTTAAAGAATATTATTCACATAATGGTGATTATGTAAAAATATATTTATGGCTCTTGAATAACTTTTAAATTGTTGTGAGGTACAGGATTGGCTCTTCCAGGGGTCGGCAAACTTTTGAGATGGAACATACTCAAAGAGCCACATGTGGCTTGCAAGCCACAGTTTGCTGACCCCTGGTCTAGACGAAAAGGAGAGTGAATTGACTTTGATGTTGTAGTAGGACCACATTATCAGGACAGCAGGGAATATCAGCAGTGGCCAAGGCTTTTCACTGAACATGCAACTGAATGTTAAGAACACCAGGGAATCAGGATCAGTGCATAGACTAGGATCCTATAAAGAATTTTTATTTCCTGTCACATCCATCAATTTTCTAAGTCATGTCAGTAAATATAGGTTGATCAATAATGTGTATTGATAGAAGATATTAGGAGAGCTACAATACAATAAAATATAAATGATTCATTTTTCTACTCAAACACCTGAAAATCTAGCATTGAGGATGAAAATAAAAAGATAAAAATTCAGTGCATGATATTAGCAAACATTTCCTAATCCACATATCAAGTACTCTAAGGCCTTAGCAGGGGAGCACAATGTGATCTAGAGTCAGCTTTTCTAGAGGAAAAGTTGAGACTTGACCCCCCTGGGACAACAGCTAAGATTTAATAAGCAATGATGAAGGAAACAGGGCAATAGAGACAAGGACAACGGTGCAGGTAAAAGCGAGGCTGCAAGGGAAGACAGTATGTATTTCTGGTTTCTGATAAGCAAATGTGCTTAATGAGATGAACTCTTGGAGTTAAGCTATGAGAAATAATTTGGAAAACCAGTATGGGCTTTCATATTAAAACATTGTGAATGACAGATTCAGGTGCTTGGTCATTGTCT
>NW_017732915.1:124217-125220 GCF_001890085.2 Hipposideros armiger
ATTTCTTAAATATATATTTTATGCTGTCAGTATTTTAAATGTTTCATGTGTTTTAACTCATCAAATTATTTCTTTTTTTTAAGTTTATTGGGGTGATAATTGTTAGTAAAGTTACATAGGTTTTAGGTGTACAATTCTGTAATACATCATCTATGTATCATATTGTGTGTTCACCACCCAGAGTCAGTTCTCCTTCCATCACCATATATTTGAGCCATTTCATCCTCATTGGGGCATAAACTTCCAATCAGAGAAGAATTAATATGATTTTTATAGCTGTTCTTTTTATTCTTTAACACAAAATAAGTATATTCACTAATTAAGGTAAGTTTTCCTTTTAAGAGAATATGAAATGCTTGATTTTTTTTCAAAATTCAGTATTGTCCTACCTACCCAGAAATTTCCGCTTTTAATTGCTTTTTTCTTTTAATTACTTTTATTATGAAATACACAGTTTTAGAATTAGTTGCAGCTGCACAACACAGTGCAATAGTTATAATTTTTACCCCTCGAAGTGAACACCCCTCCCCCAATCCGCTGCCCCACTTCCCCCCAATATCATACATACCGATTACAATTCTCTGGACTCCACTCCCACACTATACTCCACGTCCCATGACTATAATATACGTATATTCACTTATAGTTGACATACAATATTATACAACATCAGCTTCAGGTGTACAGTGCAGTGATCAAGCCTCTTCCCCATCCATGATGCGGTCCCCCTACCAAGACATGTGACAACCTGACACCATACAAAATATTTACAACATTGTTAATTATATTCCTCAAACTGTTTTTCATGTCCCTGAGACAATACTGTAGTTACATATTTATGCTGTCTAAACACTTCCCCTTCTCCCTCATCCCCACCCCCTCCCAACTAACAGCAATCAGTTGTTCCTCTATATCTCTGAGACCACTTCTGTTTACTTTGCTCGTTCATTCAATTTTTTAGATTCCACATATAAGTGAAATCATATGGTATTTGTCTTTCTCC
>NW_017732915.1:128526-129555 GCF_001890085.2 Hipposideros armiger
AAATGGTGCCCTCCTTTGCACTACTCATGTGCAAGCTCTATACCAGAGGAACAATGTTCCCAAAAACCTCCAGCTTCCGTGCCACCAGCGAGCGAGTCGGTTTGCCAGCTCCACTGGTTCTCCAGCTGCCCTCAGCCTCACCGAGTTGAGCAAAGAGAGTCCTCACTATTTTCTACTTCCAGCTATTGTAGAATTCCTCTTCCCGGCAAAGTAACTCTGGGGTAGTGAGCGTGGTGTGAGGCCGGAGGGTCTCGCCCCCAACCGGAGAAGCCTCCCCACCGCTGAGGTGTCCCTCACGGGGTTTACCCTCTCTCATCTCCGCCCCTCCTACTGGACTTGACATGGCCACCTCAGTCCTTTGTTTAGAAGTTCTGCTCATCTAGGGTCCAGGGGACTTCTGAGGTTGAATATCTTATAAATTATTTGTAATTTTATTGTGATCCTGGGAGGTATTCGGCACAGTGTCTGTCTATTCCGCCATCTTACTGCATGAGATTTGCTTTAATTCAAAGAACTTATCCATACATACCAGGTTAAGATAAGAAGCAACCCCTGTGGTCGCTCTTCAGGTAAGTAGTGAAACTGTTGTTGGAAAGCGAGCCCTTCTCATTGCAAAGTCCAGGTCCTTGGCAACTCGAACAAAGAATTGAATGAGATGTCCAGAGTAAAGTACTGAAAAAGTAGTTTATTCGAAGAGATTGTACATTTCAAAGAAGTGGAAGTAGGCCTGAGCAGTGAAGAATCTGCTTTTAATTTCTTGACAAAAGCATCAAATTGTCTAAAGTCTATCTGTTTCTGATCCCATTGTTGAGGTCAGGTGCATGGAATATGAAAAATCCAGATTATCCAAGAGGCAGTGCACATGGTCAGAAATCTGAGTCCTGTGCTTTTGAGCACATCTACTTTTGCAGTTAGGAGTGGCCGCTTCCATGGCTGAAGATCTCTTCCTTTAGCTACAGATGGAGCTACCAGTGAGATCTTGCCCAATGCAAATATTTCCTATCAGAATAAGAGAGATGATACAAAAAG
>NW_017732915.1:134335-143774 GCF_001890085.2 Hipposideros armiger
AAAATGTGCTTGGAAGCCTCCCCTCCTTCTGTATTTTTTGGAATAGTTTGAGGAAAATAGGTATTAATTGTTTTTTGAATGTTTTGTAAAATTCATCTGTGAAGCCATCTGGTCCAGGACTTTTGTTTGTTGGAAGTTTGTTGATTACTGACTCAATTTCTTTGGTAGTAATCAGTCTGTTCAGAGTTTCTGTTTTTGGTTCAGAATTGATAGATTGATTTTTTTTTGTATTGGACCTATATTGCTTTTCTCAGGAGCCTAGTTTTCTCCTCTAATCCTCTCTTCATGTCCTAGTTTATATTCAATGATTTTCCATGTCTTCATAATATACTGTGTATCTTATGAATTCATTTACCACCCTGACTTATAATTAACTCCTGACTCGTTTGTCTCTGCCTCAACACTGTAAGCTAAAAGTTCACAGAGACCACCTTTGATTCTTCTTGTATTCTCTGTGACTGGCACAGCATCCAGAACACAACAAATGTTGATAAATCGTGGTCGAATTCTGAGTAAGGAATGCTGAACCCCAGTTGTGTGAGAGTAAGTCTTGTTTTGGAAACTTAGCCAAGCATTAAGTCCCAAATTTAAGAGCTTCCCCTTGTGTCAAACAGTTTTTATGGCCCTCACTCCCCTTATTTTAGTGCTCATGAGGCACTTAGAATAAAATACTTAATTACCATTTATGTGTAAGTGGAGTTTCTTTTCCTCTTATACAATTTCCAAAACATAGGTTGGAACAATAAATTCACACTTGAAACTTTAAATGTTAAAAAGTACACTAAACGAAAACGAAACAGAAGATGCAATTTCTTAGTTTTTAAAAGAGACTAAATGGTTTTCTCTCTAACTTTATTGATTAAATGTCTAAACTTAATATAAAAAGGTAAGCAATAGAGGATTGTTTAAGTATAGAAACTGAAAAAGAGTCATATACGTGAACACTGATAAAACCTATCCAATGAGCTCCTACAATTATAGTCTCATTAGAAATGTCAGCCTTATTAGGTAAATAGATTCATCAGACTATTTTATCTGGATATCATTATACATTCTATTTTCATTAGAATTTATTGTATTCTAATTCCATGATCAATGTCAATCTTCTGATCACTATTTGGCTGTGTATCTTCAAGACCATGTAAAATAATACTTTTTTCTTCATAAATTAATGTATTGGCATTCTGAAGTTATACATTAATTGCAGAATCTAAGATACTATTAGTATAACAGGCAGAGATTGATTTGCTCTTGGTAAATGAGCAAAACTAGATTTCTGAGGCTGCATGAATAAGGGAAGATGATGGACTGTAGTAAATTTACCAAAGTAATGCCTCATGTGGGTTGCTGCATGGAGACAGACTGACAGCGCTCTTGTCTAACTATTTTCCCATGCATTATGTGTCCATATACAGTATTCAGATGGTGCAACTATTAAGTAATGCAGTGCATGCAGGATCTGTAATCAAAAAGAGTGAGTCCAAACCTAGATTCAACACTCTTTGAACTTGACTACTTAATTTTTCTGAGCCTCAGTCTCTCCTTTGGGACAATGGGCTTAGTAATGCTCAAAATTCTAGGGCTATTATAAGGAATGAATGACATGTCTCTGCAAGTTTTCAGCAGATGAACTGACACTTGGTTGGTCTTCATTAAACATGAGCTATCTCCTTTTTTGCATTTCTAAATTGAGCACAGGGCCCAGCTTGTTTAGTAGCAGGGACTTACCAGGATGATAATGCACAGCTTTAGTACAGATTTCACAGTGCTCATGTGTGTTATCAAAGGGGCCTGTCTTTATTCTACAAGACAGGTGTCATTCTTTCACTCCTAATGTTTTTTTCCCCCAGACATGGTGGGATCACTTCTCTTCTTTATGGCTTTGCCAAAAGCAAGTATTACTATCTCAATCAGTATTGCATAAAGAAGAGGGTACATATTATTCCTCACAATAGGAACCAGTGTCTGGACAGTGGGTATGGGGTGCTGGGTTGCTGATTTGGCAGATTCTTGGGTCTCATCAGTTACTAATGACCATTCTTGCTATAGTACAGGCAATAGAAGCATAGCCAGGGATAGACACTCAGAGTTTGTATTCTTTAGGTGAGAATACAGAATTCATCAACTCTTATGTGATTATATTTTCTATTCTTCTGATACACTATAACTCAAAATTGTCTCTAATCACCTATTCATTGGCTAATTTAAATATTAACTTCCCTAATAGCTGTAAGGAAAAAAGAGAGAGTAAATTCACCTACTGGCGGGATTTCAGGCATATGGAAAACTTTGATACTGATTGGCTCCATTGTATCTTTGGCACTATAAACAAATATATTATGGGAAACTAAGAAATTATATTTATCTATCATCTATCTATCTATCTATTGTCTATCTATCTACCTTTTTATCTATTTATCTTCTATTTATTTGGAAAAACAGAAGAACATACCATGATTTGAAATATTTATATTTACTAGATCTTTATTAAATGCTAGTTTCAGGTTAGGACTTCAGGATAACATGTCTTGCTCTTGTATGTCTATGTGAGTGTGCACGTGTTTGTTGTGTGTGTGTCACTGAACACATGAATACTAAGCATTTGAAACAGGCTCCACAGCCTAAAGCATGGTACATCTTTCCCAGTAAATTTGTGCCTGTTAGTAAGGCTTATTTATTATGAATACTTCACTTCTCCAAATAGGAGGGACATATGTATCCTTGATATCATGATTGTCTTTTGTTTTATATGCTGCCCCTGATTTTTTTACTGAAAACATCTATTTGCTTTTGAGAATTGTTTTTCTCATATTCCAATTCTTAGGTCTGGGAAGAGCTGACATATTTGTATATATCTTAGACCTTTGTTGAAGTTGACTAATCAGAAAAGGTAGAGGGCTCATCTCACCCTGGACTGCTCAGTGTTTTTCAAAATGGAGCTCAAAAATAGAGCTAATAACAGTAAAGGAAGCTGTGGGACTCTGAACTTTGAGGGTTAACACTGGTGTTTTTTCTCACCATCTGGAAGAAGTTAGTTTAAATTATTTTCAATTAGAAAGAATTAAGCTTTTATAACAAAGAAAAAGGCACACAACTCAAAAAAATAAAAATAAAAGAGAGAAAGAAAAAGAAATTTTAGGTAGCCTTTGGTCTCTGGCTGTAGTTATTTGAAAGCACAACTATATTCTTGAACTTCCACAAATTTGGGTTTTTCAGTTCTTACTTGACGATGGAATCAGTCAGATTCAAACATGTAAGACATGCTTCCTTCAAGCTGTGTAGCTGAAGAAATTTTAATCAAGAAATAATTTATAAAGATTAGAGAAGGGAAAGCACAAGGCATCAGGCAGTAAGAGCGGAGAGCCATTGCCTCTCCTAAGCTGAAGGAGCAAGAGGCAGGCAAAATGACCAGAATGCACACAGAACATTCTATAAAGAAAGCTTTATGACAGTAACTCCAATGTTTGGTAGAGGAATGGAGCCCTAACCAGGTGGTGCAAGAAGAAAGAGTATCCTAACATCATTCCCCTACTTTTTGTAATCAGTCACCTTCCAATGCCAAAACAAGAGCCAAAAGGGATCCCACTTATAAAATTCATGTTTGTCCTGAGGACAGAGCAGGTAGAAAAAGGCAGGCATGGATCAAAGGGGGTAAATGTAATGTGTCCAGCATAGAGTCAATGAGCAGGTAAATTTCCCTCTGCCTATAGTAGTTAAAGCTGAGTTTCTAGCGTTGGCTAACTAGAACAGTCCTTGAAATTCTTGCTAGCTTGTAGCAAGTGACTGCTTTGTCCCTTCAGTTACCTCTAAGACAGGACTTAGGCAAAAGGGTCATGGCAAGAGTTGTGATTAACAGCTGATATATTAGCCAGTCACCCCATAAGACACACTCTACTTTTGCCAGAAAATGGTCAGTAAAGAGAGCATGATTTAAAACATTCTCTCTGCGCTGGTGAGACACCTGCTCATTTCTGTTCTTTCACTCAATCCAGACAGCAATTAAATCTCTGCAAACTAATTTTCTCCCTTGACAGCTCTGCTTTCTAAATCACAAATATTTTATTTGACTCTGTCACAGCAAATCAACCCACTGCTGTACCTTATCCATTTCTAGTGGAAGTCAATCATGCAGCTTCTCTACTTTGAGCTTGAATATACACTTGCATATGCTTGTCAGAGAGTTTTACACAGCCCATTCCACCTCTCATCAGTCTTATTACAGACATCATGAGAAGGTGAAGTTATCCAATATATTTTTAATGAGCTAAATGAAAAATTTGGCCCAAGAATTTCGAGTTCTTGAACTCTGAAATTGAACCAAGGCAAAAACAGAGTGAAAATGGGATCGGTTGCCAGATCAACCTCTGACCATCTGTTTTTGCTGTTAATTCCCCAAAGTTCCCCTTCCACTTTTCCCATGTTTGTTTTTGTTCGTGTGGTTGTTGAGCAAGTCTAAGAGTGAGTGTGCAGGTGGAAAATAACTGTACCTCCTCAAAACACCTGGGTGCTGGCGGGCATTTGGAATAATCCAGTCCTGCTAATGACACAGCCATTTCCTGAACTTGACCTCATTTCTTAAATAAACTGGGTAGATACTGATAGCTGTTATAGGACATGGTCAAATCTAAGTAACAGAAAAACGGGCCAACATTCAGTCATGAGGCCATGCCAGTCTCGTAAAGACATGAAAAGAAAAAAGATCAAACTGAGGAAATTGGTTTTCTAGTTTGTTTTTTTTTTAGCTGAACCATCCTGCCACCTGTTGGCAGCTCAGCGGCAGTTCAGCTCAGGTCAGGACTTGAACTCCTGTTGCTCAGAGCTTACACTCTTAAGCGAGCTCTTAACCAAATGAGCCACTCATCTGGCCCTTTCTAGTTATTTTTAAAATGTGTACTTCTTATGTATAAAGTACTGTGTTATATGCTTCAAATAATGTGTTTTTATTATATATTAAGAGCACACAGATAAAGCATATATTCTTTACTTTTGGTGAAGGTTTCTTTCACCTAGCCCACACCAAACCAGAACAGGGCAAAGGCCCTGAGGACTGTAGACTTCTGAGATGTATCTGTGGGTCATTCTGAAACATTTGCAAAAAGACTACAACCTGAGGTGTCATTAGAAAGTGATAAGCATGCATTATGTGTCAGATACTCTTGAAGCACTCTATAAGTCTTACAATACCCAGTTATTTAGCTACTTGCTGCCATTACCTCAGTTCACAGAGAAGGAAACTGAGGCACAGAGAGACTGAATGACTAGCTCAGCATCACACACTAGTAGTAAACAGAGCCATGGTTCAAACTTGGCCAGACTGGGTCCAGAATACATGCAAATTTTAAATAAAAATTATAGTCACTGCCATTTTTCATGAAGCAGAAGTTAATTCAGGTACCAGGATATTGTAATGTTGGGTTTCGGAAAAGTCATGATGTATTTTTTCTGTTTTTCATTGCAAAAATGCGTCATGACTTTTCCAACAACCCAATAGACATGTTTTATTAAAAGTGCTTTCTAATGGTTTGGGAAGTCAGCAGTTATGACCATTGTGCATTTCAAATTATGCAAGAAAGTGATATTGTGGTATTTCATTAAAGCAAAGCTACAGAAATTGATTTGGTTCCAAGATAGTTATTTCATGACATAGTCCACAGTATGGCTTAAATATAACTCTAATATAGTTTTTTAATTACACATATTTTAGCATTTTAAGGGATCTCAAAGTTACTTCTTTAAATCAGTCTTATGAATAAAGTGGCATGCCAGAGACTAATACACAAAATTATATTTTCTATGAAGTCTTTGTTGTCTGCAGCCCAAAGCTGAGAACTCCCTGTAGCTTACTTCAATTGACAAGACATTCTTTTCATTTTTATACATAAATAAATAGACGTATTGGTTGAATTATGTGTCCAAGATCACAAAGCCAAAGTCAGAATCATAATTCATACCCACATCTGTTGGACTTTGAAGACTATATCAGAAAACACGTTTAGGAAACTTGAAAGCCTACTGACCCAGAAATCTCCTTGAATTTACAATGACATCTAATTCTTCCTTTCAAAAATAAGAAATGTTTTGAAACATCTATTGAACAAAATCCAGTTTAGTTTAGCTCATTAAAAGGACACCAAATACTTATTGATCTCATGAGTAACAGTTGAATACACAAGATAGAACCAAACCTCTCTCTCTCCCCTTATTCCTGGCATATGTAAAAAGTCATGATCCTCCCACTGCTTGAAGTGTCTGAGGATTGGTTTAGCACAGCAAGAGGTAAAGTTAGATTCCATCAGATACAGAAAACTAGTGATGCAGTTCTGCTAAAAACAGTTCAACATGAAATTCTATCACAGAAATATGCATGAGGTGCCATGAGCACATAAAGATGAGACATCAGCATTAAACCTGGAATATTAGGGATGATTTCATTAAACAGTGGTGTTCAGAAAGTGTTTTGAAGAAACACTAGGCTCTTCATGCTGCCCAACAATCATACAACATGCATAAAAAAAACAATATCAAATGGTGTCTTCTTCATCATTGATTCTCCCAGGCACTTAGAAAAAGTGTCAGTCTCAGAATTAATGCTCAATAAACATTTCTAAATTTAAGGTACAAAGCATGTACATCCCTAAATAGATCTTCCTATCGAGGCACAATATTTTTATCTATTGGTGCTTCTGCCATGCCCCTTTGTACCACTTTAAAAAAAAATAAAGGAAAAGACAAGGAAAGAAATGCTGTAGATATTTGGGTGTACTTACTTAAAAAAAAGTTAAATTGAAGGATTGCAGAGTATAGTGCAGGGATACCTAACACAGTATGAAGGTGCTGGGAACAGTAGTCAGGAAGTTCCTTCATTCACTTTGTCAATCTATAGGCATTTTGTGAAAGTTTACTGTATTCTAGGAGCAAAAATATATCAGGATAAATCCATTCTGATGTCTTCGCCCACAGAGGTCTGATTGATGCTGGTCCTTCTGTGTGGCATGGCCTTCCCAGTTCCACAGAGGGTTTCAAAGTCACCCTAACAGCAATCTGGATGGGATGGCTCTTTGTTGTACAAGACAGTCCAGTGCATTTAGCCACTCTGCCTCACACTTACCAATGTCTGGAGCATTCCCCATTTATTGGGCCAACAAACAATATACCTTTGAATTTTCAGATGCTCCATTAGGAGGACTGAACATGTTCTGGAGAGAATCACATTTAATAAAAATAAAATCTATGCCTTAGCCTAAGCTAAAGATTAGAGCAGCAGTTATCCACGAGAAATAGAATTTAGGGGTACATCAACAAACACTACTACTGCTTCTGCTGCTATTAAAAGCTACTGCATGCCAAAACCAGAATACAAGAACACTTTGCATTTTTAAAAACTATATTGCTTATTAATTACTTATTTCATTTAATCCCACTTTCAGAAAACACCACGAGTCATGGGAATGATAGTAAGCAAGGAGTTGAAATCGGCAGTCAGAATTTGACAATGACAGATGGTGCTACTCAAGGCTGGTATGTTTCGCTCTCTCTATTGCTCTCGCTCTCTCACTCTGTCATATATCTATATCTATCTATATATCTATCTATATACACATACACACATGTAGTATGATCAACAAATACAGTGAATGCTGCTGTCGAGTGCCATCCAATGGAAAGGCAGGGATCTTCCATACAGGAAGTGGCACCTCAAAACTTAGTAACACTGTGTGATGAGTTTCAACTTGTTTGGTGCAGTTGGGTGTGAGCTACAGTTGAGAGAAGATGTGTTTTAAAGTGTGCTATAAATCATCCTCCATCATGACAACACTCATGTCACACATCACTTCTGGTATATGGGAATTTCTGTCAAATGAAAATATTACAGTGTGTCCTCATCCACTTTATTCACCAGATCTGGCACCATTCGACTTCTGGCTCCTCCCCAAAGTCAAAATGATTCAAGACATGGAGGCAGCCATGACAGTGCAACTAAAGACACTCACGAAAGATGTGGTGCGGATGATAAGTGTGTTTGAAGTGAGAGGGAGTATTTTGAGGGGGATTAATGGCAATGTGTCCTTTACTGGAATAATTTTTTATTTAAACATTCACTGTATGTTTTGATCACATCTTGTGTGTATTTATATTTATATTCATATTCATATTTGTATTTATATTTATATTTAATGTATATTATATTTTTCTCATGATGTGGCAAGTACAAAAGTACCATTTATATACTTAACATGTTTATAAGATGTTATGTATAACATAAGATGTTATGTGTGAGCGGAGAAGAACAGAGCATTGGAAGATACACGTTTCCCTCTCAAGTTCAGAATTTAAAAATGTGAAATTCACAGGGCCTGAGCTGTAACCTTCCCTTTTTCCAGAACTTACATGGTTTAGGCACATAGTCAATATTAATAACAATGCATTGAATTGAATACGTTAGTGCATTTTATTAGGGGTAGTTAAGATCTTCTAAGTTTAAAGTTCTTTGTTTGCAATTCAGCCTCAGCTGGTGTTGTAACTGAGGCTTTATCAATGGTGGTGTCTGCATGTGTTGTTATCATACGTTTTATCTGTGATCAGGGGCCATCAATTCATTTACAAATAAATACCTTTTATGTATTAAGTAAATATAGGATAGGCATTAAATTTAAGGGCAGTTGAAAAGAGAATATCCATACACCTCACTTTATAAATATTGTTAGCTTTTGAAATAAATGCAATTTTCCATGTCCAGTAATAACAATTTTCAAAATTAGATCTGTCAGTTACTTTAAGTGTGAAAAATGCAGCTGTTCAGAGGATTAGTATTATGGCTCATGGAGAGGCCAGCTGAGAAGTCTGTCAGCCATCCACTGAAATGAGAAATGCAACAGAAATTTAGAGGCACTTATTCTACAAAAATTTAATTTTTTTTAATGAATGCTCAAATTAGCAGATGGAGGAAAGTGTCATTGATTTACATTCATCAGGGTATTATTTAGAGAAAAATGAATGTGTATTCAGTGTAAAGCTATGAAACAATATTACTCTTTTACATTTCACAGATATAATTTAATGTGTTTGTATGCACACATCAATGTGTGACTTTCTTGGAAGCATTTTAATTAAATAGTTATTTCTAAGCATTCATATTTATAAATGAATAAATTTGAAATATAATTTTGTACCTTAATTTATGGAATAGTCACAGATTTTTCTTCATTTCTTAATAGCTATTTCAATTGTAATCTTAGGGTTCTAGCCCAACTCAAATTATGTCTTGTCCATGGGGGTCTGTATTATATCTTCTGGCCAGGAATGCACACTCATTTCTGCTATTCCAAATAAATTATTTTTTCTCATTTGACTGTATCTTATACATGTCTCTTGACCACATAACAGAAGTTTTGACAATAAAAATTGTGTATATATATATATATATATATATATATATATA
>NW_017732915.1:145039-145937 GCF_001890085.2 Hipposideros armiger
CCATATTACAATTACCCATTTGTATTGTCTCATCCCTTCCCCTTCTCCTTCATCCCCACCCGCTCCCGACTAGCAACCCTCAGTTCTTCCTGTGTCTCTGAGACTATCTCCATCCAAAATATGGTTATTTTTAATGTCTGAAATTTATCATGAACTTTGTCTAGTTCAGTTTTTTTAGCTGCCTAATCCACTCTGGGGAGCAGTCTCTATAGTGAATCAATAATTTAGCTATTTCTGTATTTGTTAGGTGGCTCTCATCTAAGCACCTAAGAAATCAGACAGAGGGATAGGTCTGGAAAACAAAACAGTGAGATAAATACTTCACTTTACTTTGGAAATCTAGCAATTCTTAAAGAGGAAGACCAGTTAAAATACTTAAATAGGGCATGATCAAGATCATTTCTCTGTGTTTAAAGGGTGGTAGAGATTGTAGGAAACTGAAATGGCAGTTTTCCCAAATATCTATACACTGTTAATTTGTAACAATGCTTATAATTTCTCTAATTGCATTTTAAACATCTTTAAATTTTCCCTATGGTAGTGGGTTTTGGAAGGTGTTGGGAAGAAGCAATAAGACTAAGGAAGATTTCCCCAATTTACCAATCATTTCAGGAGAAAGTATGGGAAGAGGAATCTTATATTCTGATATATCTGAGGGGTTATGATATTGAAGGGAGCCATAGAAGAATAAGTCTCAAAAAGATTTGGAAAGCCAACCTGTAATTAAGAGGATGTGAATATAAGTTCTTATTTAAGTGTTCATGAATTTCCTTCAAATGAGACTCATGTTTGCTGACTTCTTATTTTCTAGCATTCTCAAAAAATTTTTTTGAAAAACAAGCACTTTTGACATAAGGTAAGATTATATGTTCTAGCAGAAAATATTGTGTGTTGCTCA
>NW_017732915.1:150047-152797 GCF_001890085.2 Hipposideros armiger
TTTATATTCATGTATCCAAAGTCCAGCATATTCTAAATATGAAAACTTTGGCTGCTATTAGTTTTAATTGTGAAATACTGGTTTTTATGACTCTGAAAGTACAAAAAAAATGCTCTGGCTGTTAATTTGAGGAAACAAGTTTGAGAAATTGAAACTTTTGGTTTAGAGAGATCTGAATATTTAAGTGCATTGTTCCTTGCATCTCATTCCTGCCTTCTGAGTTCAATTCAATTATGATTTAAATATATCCTTTAGTAATTCTTTCACAAATTATCTATGTGTGGTAAATTGGTAGTTTTTTTCAGAATCCATCTTTATTTAGACTTGCTTTTGAGGGAACTAAAGTTTTGCCATCTCAAAAAAATGCCATTGGGATATTGATTTTAAGCTGGTTAGTTTTCAAGGAACAAAAGACTCAGGAAAAACTTTTGACACTCTCCTTACTGGCTAAAAGGAATTTAGACAGAGGAGCTGCTCCAGGAAGGGAGCTTTCATCATAGATAAATGTAGTTTAATATAAACTAGTGTGTGATAGACAGGGAGGACTTAGCAAGTCCCATTTGTGGAAGGTCCTCTCTGTGTCCCATTGCTAAAGATGGTTGGCAAACTTTTATGTACCAAACATTTGTTTCTCCAACTCAGTGTGAATTTCCTTTCTGACCTTTAAAGTCCCAATCACAGCTTCATCATTCCTTCTCCTTAGTTCAAAATGGAGTATAGGGCCGGCCAAGTGGCGCATTAGTTAAGAGTTGGCTTGGGACACCAGCTCTGAGCGGCAGGGCCCCCCACCCCATTCATATCTCACATGCAGGCCAGTGACGCTGCACCTTCTACAGCTAAGATGGTGAACAACAGCTCGACCTGGAGCTGGGCTGCTGTGAGTCGCCAGCGACAGCGTAGGCTGCAGTTGGGCTGGCTGGCTGCTGGCGTGAGCTTTCGTGAGTTGCTGTGAGCTGTCGTGAGCCGTCGAGCAACAGCCAGAGAGTGACTACCTCACCTGGGAAGAGCGCGATGATAATACCAACAAGGGCCAGTGAAGCGACGTCCTCCACAACTAGACTGAAGAACAAAAGGACAGCAACTTGTCTGTTCCCCTCCCCTAATTCTCCAATAAAATCTTTTAAAAAAAAGGAATATAAACATCAACTGCCCGTTATGTCCTTGGGTCTCATATTCTTATGGCGCTCCACGTGCAGTTCCGCAATAAATTTTGAACACTTTCNCCTAAAGCCATACCATACAGCTCCACTTGGCCTCACTCAAACCTACACTTTTGCAGAAATTCTGAGGCCACTCTCAACTGCCATGGTCAGCTTCCTAAGTGCTGTTGTTAAGAGCTGCTTTAGTTTCATTTTTCTAAACATTTTATGGCCAAGAGTAATACAGCATAGGATGATTTCTGGCTTTTGAATCATGATTTCTGATCTACAAGACCTTGCTGATTTTGTAGTGAGGGAAGCACATGGTTCTTTACTGGGTACCACTACCTTTTATGATTCTCTTTGTCTATGACTTTTCTTCTGCTTTCTATTCAGTTATTTTTCCGATTCCGCTTTTCCCATTAGATTTTTAAAAGAAATTTTTCCATTTTAGACTTCTAAATGCCATGGCTGTCTACACAAACCAGGGAAAGAGTAAAACAGGGAGGTAAAAGTGTGAACCTAGTGCTTTGTGTTTGTTTTGTGGTTGTATTTGTTTGTGAGCCCTGGTGGAAAAAACTGAAAAACACTCAGTAAAATCAGATAATGAAAAATGATGACTGTCATTGTTATTAAACCATTGGAAAACTTGAACATTTCCAACATACATTAATTAGCAAAATAATGGTGATGATAGGCTTCATACCACGCTTTGTATTTTCAAAGTGTTTTTCTTTGATTACTAATTGGCCTCTCAACTTATGCTATGAAATGGCTAAAAAAGCTATTTTAATTCATTCATAACATATGAGACTGAGTACAAATAAATTTAAATGAATTACCTGGGGACACTTACAGAGCTAATAAACAGAGCCAAAACTAATTTTGCTCCAAACAGCACCTTTCAAACACCCTCTGAATTTTTCCTTAATTTCCCCATATGTTCCTGATTGTTTTCCCCCCGATCATTTAAAAGACAATTTATAGTGATTCATTCAGTGTTTGAAGATAAATCTTGGTAATGTGTGCTTACAATGGCCCAAGTGGTTTAAAATAAAGACAGATCTCTGGTCCACAGACATCTGACAATTTCTTACCAGAGCTGATTTTGAAGTAACCCATAGGAAGTGGAGATTTATAAGGGTACCTGGGGCAGCATCTTCATTAGAGAAGAGCTGGAGGGAATGACAAAACTATTTTACAACTGTCCATGCATTTTCTTCCTCTAAGATATCCTCATGGCTGCAGAGCGATTAATTTGCTGTGCTATATAATAATTAAAGTACTTTAAATGGGTGCTGCTCAACCGATATGTGGGCACATATGTGAAGAATTTTTTTGGTTACCTTCTGCTTAACCTTGACAAGTTTTTTTATTGTGCCAAAGAAAATCAGCCATCACCCTGCCTATTCGACCCAAGTTGAATACCTGTGTGTTCCCATTAGTATGCCCAGACAGTTGGGATCCATCACTAGTTTGTCACATTTAGCCAGTAGGGACAGAAATTGCAGGTATGATATGACACTATCTGTGAAAGAACACACATGTTTAAGAATATACCTTTGGGCCAGCCAAGTGGCCCGATGGTTAAGAGCTGGCTTGGGACGCCAG